>NC_138159.1:14496852-14681852 GCF_964199315.1 Orbicella franksi
GATTTCTTTGAGGTGATAGTTGATCAGGCCTTCGACCTTCTAACACCTCATATCACCTCGAGCTCATAATCTAATTGTTAAATACAGTAGAACCCCGCCAACTCGAACTCTGAAGGGAAACGAAAAACAGTTCAAGTTAGCGGGGTCGATTGAATATCCAACTTGCCAAGTTAGTAATTGATAGTTCACTGATTTTTCAGCACTTCAGTATACAGTACAGTGCAAATTAAACTTATCTCGTCAGAAATGCATGTGTACTTTTCATAACGTTCTACGCTGTAGCACTGAACGGTCGGTTGCAATTGCACTAATTAAAATCAAATTGCTGTGGTGTTAGTTTTGAGTGTTTTTACCAATTACACGACAACGAAAGCTAACGGGATGACGTCCGTGGGGAGTTACATGAACCAGAATTCGAGTTATCGGGGTAAATTTTGATCAAGGGAAATGAAATTTAGTTCGAGTTAGCGGGGAATTCGAGTTAACCGAGTTAAAATGACTGAAAAGTGGGGTCAAATCCAAGGAAAATGGGACTTGGTTCCAGTTAGCGGGGGAGTTCGAGTTATCCGAGTTCGAGTTACCGGGGTTCTACTGTAGCTCTAAACGCTGTTAAAATTTTGGGGCCGCTGGAAAAAACTGTTGAAACTCTCGCCTTTCACTCGTTCTCGTTCTACCAAACTATCTCTAACTATTGTGTTTCTGTGTAGCAAATAGGTTGTTGTTGTTGTTGTTGTTGTTGTTGTAGAGAGATGTTCGACTGTAGAGTGTTTTGAAGAACGTCATCTATGCGTCTGTCATCTATGAGAGCTGATTGATGCACAAACCATGTTGTTCACTTCATATCGAACATTTAGAGCCAGAATTGTAGAAAATTTAGGAAAAACAGTAAAGAGAATTAAGTGGTGATCGAACATTTTTCTTCTCATCACCAGCGTTTCGCACAACATACCATCCGGGACACAAACAGGAGAGTTCAAGTCATCCGAGAAAGCCTGGTACTGGAACATTAAAAAGCTGCAAGGAGGCTCCGAGATAACTGCGTCCGTTAAGGTTAAAACTCTTGCATGGACAAAACTAAAGCCGCACCCACACAACGCCGGAGGAATTTGAAAACGGAGGTTTCACTCTAAAATGGCATCAAATGTTTTTCGTCCACACTACGCCGGAGGAATTTGAAAACGCAACAGTCACCGGCCATTTTGGATTTGTGTTTGAATAAAACTCGGTCAGGGAAATCGCGTGATTATCGTGACGCCATCGTTTTCGAAAAGCTCCGTTTTCAAAATGTATTCCGTCCACACGAAAACGAAAAGCTGCCGTTTTCAAATTCCTCCGGTTTGAAGAGCATTTTCTAAAAGCTCCGTGTTCGTGTCGGATTAGAGTGGACGGTAGGCCTAACCGTAGAAATAAAGCTGCGTTTTCAAATTTCTCCGGTTTGAAGAGCATTTTCTAAAAGCTCCGTTTTCGTGACGGATTAGAGTGGACGGTAGGCCTAACCGTAGAAATAAAACTGCGTTTTCAAATTTCTCCGGTTTGAAGAGCGTTTTCGTGCCGGATTAGTGTGGACGGTAGGCCTGACCGTAGAAATAAAGCTGCGTTTTGTCTTTTCAAATTTTTCCGGCGTAGTGTGGAGGCTGCCTAAGTGTATTGCAAAAATGCTGAGGTTAAATTTCAAGCCAAGGAACTTGTCAGAAAACTCATATAATCGGTGGCAAGCTTGGGGAAACCAATATTTACATTTTTTTTCTTTCACTACAAAGTGTGTAGCTTGGCTTGCAGCAGTTGCAGTTTACCAGAACTTACCATTGACAGTAAGTGCTTAATAAGGCTGGTCTTCACTAGCGACGGAGTCATCGTCGGAGCCGTAATCAGAAGCGTGTACGATCCAGTGAAAATCAAACCGACGGAGTCGGAAGCAGAACACCGATTCACTTATGACTCTGTCGCTTACGATCTAATGAAAACTGGATTATCGGAGTCGGAAGCAAAAGCGGATGAATAAGCCAATCACAATGTTTGATTCCGGACCTAGTGATTGGCTGGTTCTTCCGTTTCTACTTCCGACTCCGACAATCTCTTTTTCCCTGGATCATAAGCGACGGAGTCTTAAACGGAATCGGAAGAAATTGAAACGTTCTGATTCTTCCGACTCCGACAGCAAATAATGTTTTCTTTCTTTTTGTAATAGTTGGACTTGCCTTCCTCGATTCTTTTAAACAAAAGACACGGAAGTTAATTATTTCAACGTTGCTTAAAATTTAGGTTAAATTTTTCCTAAATGTTGTTTCATGTCGTGTTTTCAGGTCCACATGAGTGAAAAGCGAAAATCTGCAAGAAAAGAAGTCGGCCCCGTGAGGTGGGTAATGTTATGAATTTCTAACTTCCTCTTACATTATCGATACATTTTCAAGCACTCAGCGGCTGTTGAGAATAACGAAAATCATCAACAGGAGAATATTATTTTCTACCAAATGCTCAGAACGGAGATTAAATGTATGGCGATGAGTAATGAGAATTCGTATGTGTAACGATCATGATTTAGTTCATTCAATCTGTCCATTCAATCTGAACATTCAATCTGAATTGTTGAAACTGTCCAGTCTTTGCTGATAATTTTCCAGCCGCTGCAATTTTGAACCTGCATTTGTCTTTTGTTCGTTCACATATGTTATTATTAACATATTTTTTATTCCAGTTTGGAGTTCGAAATACCGATGCATATCTGCTCCGGTCTTCAAATCCGATATCTGCGCGTGCAGGATCGCGAGAAAGCTTACAGCCCCTTCCGTTGGGTCCGTTACATCACTCACAGGTGAGATATGAAATATATTACCGTGCTAACTCTAAACAGTAACGAACTCGGCATCCGATGTAAGAAACAAACCTCATCGAAACTACCAGTAAAACCGTAATAAGGGAAGTTCTTAATAATTGTGGAGCAAGCACGTTTATTGGAGTCTTTTGTACGTGAGCAAGGTAATTTATGACAAAAGTGAGATTTGCTTATGAAGCTAATATAATCGCTGACAAAGTTCAGTCAGTCTCCTTACCGAAAGATAGATGGCTGGCTCCTACAGGGATCTTGCTTATACTGTCGGGTTCTGTTTGCTCCTAAGAGTGGCTAACGCGCGTTGCTAACCCGTGGCTAACGCTTGTTGCCCGGCTTGCCTGTAACACAGCAGGCCCCAGGACCAACGTGTTCAAAGGGTAGACAATGCTATCCACGGCTATACAGACGATGTGTGTTGACAAAGCATTCTACGCTATCTTGTGGATAATGATTTGTCTGGTGGATAACATTTTATCCGTCCTTTGCACAGCCGGCGCTAGTTTGTTTAGAATCCATTTGATTGTCTTGTTAAATGTTCCGTAGTTTTCCATACACATAAAAGAAAAACTGTTTAAATTACACACTACCAATGTTTTTGCTTCCCTTTCTAGCGATTCCTACGTCATTCGGATTTAGAAGACTGAACAGGGAAAACTAAAGAAGTAAAAACATACAAAGTGTTCGCTTCGTGTGTGGTCTATGACGTCATACAGGAGTGACGTCATGAACTAGGAGCACGAGTACGCCTGGGCACTAGGCAATATCTTTCAAAGACTTAAAGAACCAAGACAAGTTCATGATAATTACTGAAGTGATAGCCGTGAAGTGGCAAGAAACAGAAACCTACTAAATACACCCTGCGGTGAACACAAAATATTTAGTTTTTGGTGACCAGGAATATGCGAGTAACTGAAAAAACAATTAATCTTATACTTTATGTCCCGGTTATTTCCTCGGATGAATACAAGGTCATGGTGTTATTAAATCACTTCTCTAGATTTGCAACTTGTTTTGTCTTTTTTTTTTTCTTTTTTTTTTCCATTTCTGGTGAAACAAAACGGTGTTGTTTTGGCGTCAGGGATAAACTGTTTACATAGTGGCGATAGATACTGTGGTATAAACAGGGGTTTGCCACATGTTGCACTGCAAGATGTAAACACTGAAGCAAAGTGTAACTTTGACGCAAAATGTAACATAACATACATACTTATTATGCACTGATGCTTCTATCCGTCATAGCACAAAGAACACAAACAGAGTCCCTGTTACAGTAACAATACAGTAGTGTTACAATAGTGGGAGGCGTCAGTGGTGGCCTCATGGTTAGTGCGCTCGTCCCTGGAGCGAGCTGTCCGGGTTCGAGCCCTGGCCGAGGACATCGTGTTGTGTTCTTGGGCAAGACACTCTACTCTCACAATGCCTCTCTCCACCGGCGAACTTAATGCTGGGGGTAACCCTGCGATGGACTAGCATCCCATCCAGGGGGGAGTAGAAATACTTCTAGTCGCTTCAAGCTACATAAACCGGGAAAATTTCCGGCCTGATGAGCCACTCGGCTCCTGTGCAGACTTAATTGGTACAATAATATGGTTATGTACGTTGATGGGCTATTTAGCGCATGCTTATATTAGCATGTGGTAACTTCTTTGAAAATAAAGGCGGCGTCCACACTACGTAGGAGAAATTTGAAAAACCCAGCTGTATTTGTACGGTTAGGCCTACCGTCCATGTTATCCGAAAACGTTCTTCAAACTGAACAAATTTGAAGACGTCGGCTTTTTGTTTTCGTGTGGACAGAAATTATGCTGAATACGGAGCTTTTCGAAAACGATGGCGTTGCGATAATCGTGTGATTTTCCTGACCTAGTTTTCTCAAACGCAAATCCAAAATGACCGGTGATTGTTGCGTTTTCAAATTCTTCCGACGTAGTGTGGAAGGAAAACATTTGATGCGTTTTCAGAGTGAAAACGCCTTGTTCAAATTTCTCCGACGTAGTGTGGTCGGTGCCAAAGAAATTAAATAAACAAGACGAATGTGAACCTTGTTAGCTGTTCCATTGCAGAAATAAACATTTACCATTGTCAGTGCCATAGCGTGACCAGTCAGTATACCAGCCCATCATTTTTTTGTTTTTCTTTGTTCAAACAATGAAGATATCGAGCAGGGCATCCAAGGCTCGTGCTTCTACCTTGTACGACAACGGAAATATAAGCAATTTTCGTCTAACGTTTACATCTATGACTGAAAAGTGTTACAGTAATTATTCGTTCGTTTAACGTTAGGAGATATAGAGTTGACGTGCGTACGGGCAGACACGGACTTTCGGTATGACAATCACGAACAATTCTATAACAACGTAACTTTTCAATGGCCAGTAACGTCCATGAGACGCGCCTGCAGGGAATCACGGTAAATGTATTCATCTCAGAGGAAATTTGCCATTCAGCGAGAGTAAAAATTTTGAATTGACAGGAGATATTAAACTCGACAGCAACGCTAATATCTCTAAATTTCCTTTATATATTTAGACGAGCTGTTACATTTCGCGTTAAAACCTTTTTACATTGTGAGTTAAAAAGTTGTTACAATTCGAGTTACATTTGAAAAAGAAATGTTACATTTTGTGTCCATAGTTGTTACAATTCAGGCTACTCTTTCATTTTACGTGAAAAAGTTGTTACATTCTGTGTTAGTTATTACATTTTGCAGCCAAACACGCCCCAGAAACAATTCAGTTAAAAACCATATTCAAGTAGTAGTCGGCAGACTTCATATATCACGTGACAGCGTGATAGCCTGCCACGTGCCACGTGACACGTGACAGCACCAAATGACCAGTTTTATGTCGAGGAAAAGGTTGTTATGTTTTATGTTGAACAACTGATATGTTTGACCAGGCAGATATGTTCAATGTTGCGTCTGAGACACAGTGCTCTTCATTCGCTATACATTCAGGAAATTTATTTTACGTTACATTCACTAGATCTAAATTTAAATTAGAAATTCCTATATATTTTTAACGACCAGTTTGCGCCCGAGGCCAAAATATTGATATCTTCTAGTTCTCTTTTACGCTCGAAAACGTTTTCCATTTTTTTCATGCTTGGTTTCACTGCTCCGAGTTGTGGTCGTCTCCTGTATCAAACTCCGAGGCAATCTTGACACGAACAGCCGTCGGCATGAAATACTTCATCTTTACTTCCGTTGCTGCAATGTATCACTTCCGGCTTCAATCCGCTCGCTTTACAACATTGGCATTTAGTTTTGTACCAGGGAAAATTCATCGTAATTGTACTAAGAGAGCGGCATGTCCCGCGGCACTTTGTAACGGGAGCGGACTTCACTCCTCCACAAACTGGAATGTTTTCGACTTCCGGTTCACACGTGACTCCCCAGTCTGCCCAATATCCTGCCCAAGTCACGTGACTAAGCAGCAATATGGCGATTGTGAAAAAAATAGGATTTCTCATCGTTCTGAAAAGAGAACAAAAGGAGTCCATTGAAATTAGTCATGTTTCGCGAAGGGGGTTATCAGCTTCAGCCTTCAGCTACAAGTGATAACCCCTACCTCGACCTAGATCATTTAGGATATCACAAGAAACCTCATCCAATAATTGTTTATGCTCAGCTCAGAACCAATAGTGTTCACTGAACAGTGAAGCTAACTTCAAAAGGACAAGACAAATGTAAGGAGGTAAACTTTACTGGAGTGCTAAGCTTAATTGTATGCCGAAAATCTGTTTTCATGATCACTAGCTGAGCGATTTTAGTTTGTGTCGGTTGTATCTTCCCGTGTTTTTTTTTTTTTTTTTTTTTTTTTTTTTGAGGCTTTTCTTCTTCATTCAGTCGCTTTTGTTACAACATTTACGCTTATTACTCTTTTTGTTTCTATCAAACTCTGGGTAGCTGTCTTTACTTTATAAGTCCATTTTCTCTTGATTATTCTTAATATTTTCTCGATAGAAAGCTTATTAAAAGTACTGTTTGCAGCCATTTTGTTTTTGACAGAACTTCCCATTTAATACTGGGGAAAAAATCAAACTGAGCGACGCTTTCCGGTCTTGCCGCCAAAGCTTGAAATGCATTATCCGGGGACTAGAAGTTTGTAATATGGCTGATAACGAATCAGAACGCTGGAAATTTTTATAGTTAGGGAGGGTAGGGTTTAAGGGTAGGGTGGAAACTTAAAATTCGGCTTTGTAGATCTGGTTTTTTCCCATTGCAAAACATTTCTTAGCTATGTATTCTTTCAGTATATCTCATCCAATACCGTGATTTTGTTGGCTAGAGCAGTTTTCAATTGCGTGTAGCAAAACCTAAACCAAAATAATCACTCTGGCCGTTCACAAAGAACACAGCCCGTAATCCAATGCACCAGTCAATACTCGTAAAAATATAAATCTTACTGACTCGGCTGGCTGAAAAACATGTGGAATTGGTCAAAATTGCTTTTGGTTTAACTTCTGAGAGCGGTTTCCGTTTGAAAAGTAATCGGCTTTGCAACGCTATGATTGGCTTAAAAAATTCGCGCCACTTTTCTGTCCAATTGTGACTCACTCGCATTCGTTTTCCCGCGCTTTGCGCCAGCGACATGTAATTACTTTGACTTTTGATTGGTTCACTGGATTTTCTTTTGTCCCTTTGATAGGCTAGATTGATTACCTTGGTTATGGTTTTTAAGCTACTGATGACAGAGTAACGGGAGTTTTTTTAGGCTAATCGCTTAGCTTAGTAGCGCATAAATGCGAATACGTTTCGACATTCATGTGAAAAAAAAACCCTATGATTAAAATGAAGGTTTACTTACTTGGACCGCGTATATACGGAGCTCTTGTGTCGAGTAAAGAATAATTAAGACCAACGTGTGTCATACTTACATCCATTTAAGGACAAATTTGCACCTGTTTCTCTTGGTTATCTTGTAACATCAAAGGTTAATGAGTTTTTCGTTATTTTTTGAGTTAGTTTCCGCCGAGAAAGGTTTGTACAGGAAGAAAGTCCTAGATATTGAGAACCCCGCACTAGGAGGTTTATCAATGAAGTTTCCTTTTCTTTCTGTTATCTATATTTCCTATTAGTTGAAGTATCCCGAGATCAACATTTGGATTCCCCTCACAATTTTGCATCTAAATTGCAAGCAAACGGGTAATGAGAAAAGAAAAGCTCATAAATTGGGGATGTCTTGATGAAACACCAAATTCTGCAAAATGACACTGACAGGAATATATCACAGTCACTTAAGAGAACTGATACTTTGATCTTGGAACTGAAAAGGATATTTATCTTCGCGGGCTTACAGTAGCTAAACGAAGTTTGATGAAAGATTTCCTGGCAAAATCACGTTTTCAACTGAAAAGCGAAAAACTACCTTTCACAACTTTAGACGAAACTAGAAAGAGAAAGATCTGTAAGACTATCACCCTTTTTTTAGCAGGTTTTCAATGACAGATTTATAAATGGGAAACTTAAAAAAAAGTTCTTAAAATAATATAATTACAACGAGCTTCGTTTTCAATTATGACAACGACAAATTATTTTCCGTGAGATAGACAATCGTTCACCATCGATCTTTCACCCCTTCCGTGCTTTTGTGATCAACATAATGAAACATTTATTGAGCTTGGAAAATTGGTACTTGTGAGAGAAACTGCTACCAAGCTAAAACTGGCTTGAAAAGAAGTTAAGAAATTTTTTTAACCGGTTTTAGAGACTTATAAGCGACTTTCGAAATAAACCACTCATTTTCGCTGGTCTTGGTGCGATTGCTTACGAACCAAAACCTTTGTACCATTGATTATCTTTCATTCAATAGTTTGTTAAAAATTAACCCTCGATATTTAGAGCATGTTATCAAAAGTTTTTACTTGTGATCAAAACGCTCTCTACAAGTCTCTAGACTGAGCCAAGTAAAAAGATCAATAGTTAAACAAGGTAATCAAATTTGGACCGCGTGCAATAGTTATAAAACATATAGATACCTGGATTCAAAATAAAGATTTGTTATCCATTCGAAAGGAAATAAAACATGTATTGCACGATAGCGATCAGACCGCTTGATATTTGACATCATTTGCTGGTCAGCTCATTTAAGTGAAAACTTTGAAAGTTTCCCTCATTTTCATATATATCACAAGTCCTTATGACGTGAAGCCCTAAAGTGTCGGAGCTAAATGCTAAGCTATAATCCAGCACTATTTTGCTTTTATTTGAATTGGAGAAAACGCCTTTTTTAATTGAAATTCACGAACTGGAATAAGAGAACGTAATTTAATAGACGATCGAAAGACTTTTTAAGCCACGAGAAATCGGCTACGATAGAGTTCTTTGACTGCTTCAATCTTAACGCAAACACATTCAAATTGAGATTCATTTAATTAGTGCAGAAATTTTGTAGGACAAAATTGAAATGTTCAAGCAAGGTTCGGCACGTTTTGACAGTTCATTTGTTTGTTTAGATACACTCAGACATTATTTTAGTTCCTTACCTCAGTATGGATGACTTTAAGTTTTTCGTCCAATGTTTCTGCTGGCTACACTCTTTCGGTTTTATTTCTTAACTATTTGTCAAGTTAAATGGCGTCTCCAACAGAAGGCTCTGCTCTCTGGGAAAGCTAGCTTCTGTTGAAAAGAACAGTTTTACATTTGAATGACGCATGTTTGCCAGGCGTCGGAAGAAGTTTATGAAATGAAACAACGATTAAACGAAGTTGGATTGTATGTCCGACAATAAAGCGGAAGCCGGATTAATAAGATCAGTTAAGAATTACAATTTAATTTTGAATTGATGACATCAGCCGAAACGCTGCTCAAGTAAGGCGTGGGCATTTGGCTCAGTCAAACCTCGGAAGCGCTTGGCAGCTTGGTTTCAACACGGTGTTTAAGAAGCGGGTTTAAATAGACCTAAAACGCAGATGCTTTCGCTAAAAGGCGTCGTCTTTCTTCTCAGTTCTTGTTGAGTTGTAAAGAATGAATTCATTCAACCTTAACGTGGTGATAACACAAACGCCTTCTTATTAGATGGAGAAGGACATATCGATCTCAGTGCTCTCGAAATTAACACCGGATAAACGCTATTTTCAATAGACTTCGTCCTTTGCCATTTGGTGTCTTCCCATTCAATGAACAAAGAGGCGAAACATTCTAATCGAGGCTAAATTAAAAACGCATCAGCTATGACTAGGAAATTGTGACGCAGGTGAAATATCGTGAATTATTGCCCGCGTGGTCTTCTAAAGTCCGGTTTCGCAACTTACATTGTGTCCATTGCGCAACTAGTTCAAGCCTACCTTTAATTTTGTCCATATTTAAATAATTGATAAACCAAGGACTGCTTTCAATTCACAATTTAACGGCTGGAGCCGAGACCTTCTTTCAAAAAGTGGCTTCAGACATATTTCTTAGACCTTATACAGACCATGCGACAACTTCAATTGATCAGACAATGCTAAGTCAGCCTAAACGAGAAATCTTTCATTCGCAAAGCAAAATGTTTAAATTTTTTACGTGATGTTTTTCATAAGCTGACTTCAAAACAAAATGCTTAGAAGCTGTTGGTTTACCTGTTGTCCAATGGACAAACAATTCAGTCAAGTTTTAATAGACTTCGAGTTAATTACTTCTTGTGAACTAAAAAATGAAATCAACAAAGATGGCAGTTTATGAGCTGTTTTTATTTTCGTTTTTCCGGGCACTTATTCATAGCGAAGACGTGGGGGGCGTTTTCATGGAACAAAAGATAAGGGAGAATAAAGCTCGTTAAGACCACGAGTCTAAAGCTTAAGTCTAGCACACCTGGCTTCCGACATCATTGTTTAAAAATTGATCACAAACCAAAAAACGGTGGCCGAGGACGAATACAACTGAACTCAAAATTACAGAGGCATAGTCGAAGTAATTACAAATCCACCAAGGTAAGCTTATTATAAAGTAACCAAATAATAAATGTTTTTATCCTAATCGATGAAATCTTAGCTAGTGGAAGTGTAAAACATTTAAATTCTGCTTGTAATAAACCTTTTTCAATCGAAAAACTTCGCTTACTTGTTATCAAGTAAATTTCTTTTTACATCAAGTCTTTCCAAAAACCACATCAAATTGAACGACTTGGAAAAAAAATATATATATATATATGTATATAAGGGTTAAACACGATTTCGTAATTTAAGTCTGGTAACTTTTCTGTATAACCTGAGTTTACTTTACTGAAAATATCTACCATTTTGTAAACCAGTCAATTTGAGTTTTAACTTAAGTCTGTTAACAAACACACAAAATGCGGGGAGTATTAAAATATGTTTTTTTATCCTTATTTATGGCTGAGTTCCGATTAAAAATCTAAGCCCTGATCACTAGTATTATCTGCCTATCGTTTTACTGAGTTATTTTTTCCGATGATTTTTATCTCTTAGCAATTTTTGTAGGATATTAAACGTGTATAATAAAGATAGCCTGTTACATTTCGTGAAGATTTTCGCCATCTTTTCCGTGGTTTTTCTCAAATTTCTGTAAGCGTAAAGGATTAATGAAAGATCGAAAGTTCTTGTAAACTACGCAGTATGGCGGAGCTTGTTTTGACATATCTCTGATATTGTAAGTTTAAAGTTTAAAGTTGAGTTAAATCGCATGCACATATCAACTCGGCGAAACTTTGTTGCATGGTCTCTTTAAGAACTTTGACAAAAAGAGGTAAAATTATTTGCCTTAAGGCAGTTATACTAGGTTATGAGTCTACGAGACTGTTTTAAAATGGAATAACATAAAAGCAAACGAAAGCAACCATTTTCGACAACTGAGATTATGAATGTTTGTTTGTGGCTGAATCATAAACAAAATGGGTTCGGTATAGATTACAGGAAAACTGGCGATAACTTAAGAATTAGCGCTGAAGAATAATCAAAGAGCGGACTTTTAAATGAGAATTATTGAGAATCGGTTTCATGATAAGATTAAAAACGCTTTCTTGGTGGCGTTGCGCAATTGAAGCAGGCAAATTGAGTGTTAGCGCCGGCGAAACGGCGGTCGCTTTGAGAATTGATTTCGGGCGATTCCTATTCCAGCTGTAAAATAAACGGAACAAAACCAACGAACGCTGTCTCGCTGTATTAACTTCTATAACGCCTATTTTGGTGAAGGCAAAGCTACTTAAAATTCAATTAACTTGTTCATTTAATTTGAAAGTTTCCAAGTTTAGCCTTGTTGTGAAAATTTTAGAAAAGAATTAAAAAGACAATAATTCGCCGACGCATTATCGCAAATTTAATAAGCACTACATTTCAATGTTTTCACACGAAAATTGTATCTCTGTTTAGCTAAAAACGTCAGTCAACAACTAAAGTGTCCGACTTCATTTATTTTTATCATTACTTTGGCTTAAAAAGCATATTTATGGAAAAAAAAAACACATGTGAACTTTTACGAAAGAATTGAATAAGGCGCGTGCCTAGCAGAAAGATTAACAGAAATAGAAAAAATAAACTAAACTTTCCCTCAAAAAGTGAGTTATATTCGTTCATAAACTTTTCCTCTATAAACTGACAAAATGAATTAACGAACTTCAGACTTCGGCTACCTTGAGCGAAACTTGCAATAATGTCAAGCAAGTCAAAAAGATTTTTTGTACTTAGTCCCACTTCTAAATATCAGGAAAATTGTTTATGGCCTTTTCTAAGCTGGGAAAATGAAGTCCGTTCACCGAAATGAAAACAAAAGGCATCCAGTCGACGAAACACAAAGACATTTCGAAAAACATTTCTTGTACGCTGATGGAACAGGATTAAAAAATCATGAAATTTGGGTCAATCAATAAATTGTTGCCCTTTTAAATTGCCGCTGACGTTTGATGTGATGTTAAACCGATCATCTTCTAAAATTTGAGTCAATATTACGCGGGTCCTTAAAACAGCGATACAGAATAAAGCTCAACACAAGAGAATCATAGATTAGTATCACACTTTTACCTCAGTGAGTGCAGTCTTGCCCAGTTGAAGCGCCCAGAAAAAAGGAGAAGTGAAATAAAAAATTCTACATGCAAAACACTTTATCGTATCGTTGACGAGGAAGTACTTTTCACGCCATGCCGGATACAGATATAAATCTCAATTACGCGTCTGATCCTAGGAAATAAATTAACAAGATAAGATCTTTTCCATTAATTTCTTGTTAAATGCGCTCTCATTCGTTGGACATTTTGAGTATCACGTTTGGGGTTTTTAATGTCTTTCAGTCGTTTTAATAAAAATCAAATCTATAAAACCCATTTGAACGCTGACAGGCGAGGTCTCAACTAGTATTTAAAGAATGCAGGCAGGCAGGTTTATACGATTTTGAACATCAGATAGAGTAACTACAGCTCCAGGTAACCAATTTACTTTTAACAGAAAGGTTTTTTTTTGCTAATATTTATTTTCCTGTCATAGCTTTTAGAAGCTAAGCAATTACTCTCAGTCTAACAAAATTTCGGTTACGTTTAGTGATTTATTTTTTTTTTCTATTTAGCAACGTATAAGCAACGAATAGATTTTTCATAAGCTTCAAGTAACTATTATCGAACCGAAATTTTAACTGTTGCGTGTAAAATGTTACTGATACAAATTATTTCGTAAAACAACAAAAAAAATCGTAAATTCACCTGTTTTATCTTAGCCTATAAATGTATCCTTAGAAAGAAAACCTCTTTCAACAAAGTGGCTGGTTTGAACGAAATATTTGGTTGTAGGAAAGTTTGACTCTTAAAATTCTAAGAATTTTCTTCTATCAATTGCTAAACCAACTAGGATTGAGATACTGTCTTGATGTACTACTGAATTCTCAAAACTAACAATGAAAGGAGAATTTATACTTTGTACTTGAACCCGTAGAATTCCACGAAGGCTTCTATCATGTATCTTAGGGATTTCTTTCCAAGGAAAAAAATGCCAAGCTCTAGCTTACAAGGGATTTTGATAAAATCAACTCTCGAGATATGCTCTTTGCAAGAAGAATAGCTCTAGTCATTAGATAACTTATCTTTACAAAAAGAAAATCTAGCAATGACAAAATTCTTATCAAGTCCAAAAATGCTTATTTAGATCAGTCAGACTGGTTGACAAGTTCTTTTCAGCTAATACGTCAGTTAGACATCCCATGCATATGCCATCTAAGCATCTTCATCCATAGTATGTCATTAGCAGAATTTTTACAAAACTCACGAGAAAAATACCATGACTTGACAAATTAAGATAAAAGGTTGTGATTTAGATGTCAACTTTTCAATGCTGTCACGCTGCACTTGAAAACTTGAGGTAATTTCAAAATTCGCTGTCAAAGCATGAAAATTCTCACGTTAAGAGTTGACACTGACAGGAAACTCACAAAATCTCTAACTTTGAAAAGATTCTGAAAAAATTTCTTCCGTTTATTCATATATATGAATAAGAATGATTTCTTCATCTTCAAAAACCTGTAGGGAAATTTAGCCAACAAGAATTAAATTAGTAAAAGTAAATATATTTGAGTACGACGTTTGCTGCGAAACGTAATGAGCCTGAATTTGCTCTCATAACTAAAAGGTGATATCGACAGCTTTTGTAACATGTCGACAGCTTTGTAACACGCAGAAGCAAGCAATTATAAATTCTCTGAGCTGTGAAACGAAACTGTTTTGTGGTGAATCACGGATTAGAAAAATACATGAAAAAATATGTAAACTGCACTTTTACAGTTTCTCTTTACAATCACAACAACAACAACAGCAATAACAAACTAATCATATGAACTTAGACAGGCCAAACAGTATTACATGCAGGTTAATATTCGTGTGTATGTTTGTCAGGCAATATTCTTTCCTCAGGCTGTAATAAGGTCTAAGCCGTCCTCGTCAAATGTTTCGTTTGCCACCGACTGAGCTGTTTTGCAATATCGAACAGTATAGAAGTGTTTTCGATTAATTGCTCCCATTTTTCGGATGTTCCCAAGTTTAAAAAGCTTCTTTTACGTCTACGATATACTCTGATATCTAACTCAATCCTCTTAACGACGTCTCCAGACACCTTGAAAAAAAGATAGTGGCTTATGCTGCAAAATGACAGGAAGATACAGTCAAAGTTCCCACGGACTAATGTATTTTTTGAATTTACAATCTTTCTTTTTCCCGCTTTTATTTTACTCTATATTATTTTATTTTTCCACCGATCGAGAGTCACTTTTGTGAGAGAGTAAACGATAGGAAACGAAAGATTTTATGGGGATGGCCTTATTGAAATAAAAGCTGTAATAAGCATGACCCCTTCAAAGTTTCTGCTCTTAGAAAACCACTGCAGTTACTAACTACACCACGATACACCAGGAGGCTTGACGCATTATGACTTAAATTAAATTAATGGGCTCAAAACTACTCCACAATTGATAAAAACCTGCCCACGTACTTTCAAGCCAGCGTGGGCGATGTTTTAAGATGTTTGATTTGTTTATGTAATTTATCAGAAACACTCAGATAAGTGTAAATAGCCTACGTGGGCCCATTGATTTCCTTCCTTCCTCGGAAGCAATTTTTCGCCTGCACTCAAGCTTAATAAGTAAACAGAGATTGCAAACATTTTTTTGCTTTAGTTTTCTCTGCTTGATTGTGTGATGCTTGTCACCTTTCTTTTTCTGTTTTTTGTTTTGTTTTGTTTTGTTTTTTCGGTCAACGAATAAATAGATAAATATACAGCTGTTCAAAGGCGTAAAAGCGTGTGCGACAGTGTCGAAAGGTATTATGGGTAATAGTGGTTCACCGTTGCCTGGTTGAAGCTCAAAGTGTTTCAGTGTGGTTCTTGATATACTTGCTGAAACATCGTGAATCTCTCAACAAAGCAGCGCGAGAATATTACTACCCCTAATATCTTTCGGCATAAGACCAACCCTTTTATGCTTTTTGTTGGACAGCGTTTGTCGAAACCATTCACTATGTCGAAACTTACATCTAATTGTACCATCTTGGTATGCTTCGGTGGCATATCAGGGAGTTTGGACGAGCCATGGTTCGTATTTTGGCGAGAATACGGCCAAGTGAGCATGACATCGTAGCCATATTAGGTCAGTGTCTTGATATCGCAGGGTCTCCGGACAGTGGACACGACCTGTGATTGGCTAATAGGCCACGTTCGATTTATCAATATTCTAACATGGCTCCGAGGCTTTCAGGACAAACTTCTATATTCGGTGTTGCTTTCTTTGTATCCATGTCTCTTTTGGGATTTGAGAGACAAAAAAAACTTTAAAAATTTGCATTTTGACCCGAAAGGCTCGGAGCCATGTTAGAATATTGATATATAGAACGTATTTGGTTACGGTAAAGCTATTAATAAATCGTGAATATTGTTGCATACGGCATAGCAATGATGTCAGCTCTGGGGAGAAGGTAGGGAGAATTTAATACTTCTCCATGAGACCTGTTACAATCAGAGTATGACCTGAAATTGGAACTCGACATGATTGCAGATCTGTTAGTTCACTTTGCATATTTTAGAAATTTTTAAGTGGAGTAGGACCGAATACCACAAGTACAAGAAACCCAATAGCTTTAGAACGTGTTATAGTCAGTCCTGGAGAACAAGTTAATATTTCCAGAGTCATAACATCTCGTCTAAGAATTTCTACATCAACAACCGGCGTGTAAGAACAACTGAACCAAAGTTTTTCCAAGTTAGCCTGAAAAGTAAGTTACTTAGTGTCTTATGCGTTTACGATAGTCCAGCAACTGGTCTGAATGAATCTTTTCCTTTGCTTATTTGAAAGAAACAACTACAATCGTGAACAAAAGTCCTTGGGACATATTATGTAATATTATGTAATGTAACGAGTTATCTGTGTTTAAGAGTCGAAGTTTGAAAAGAACGCTGCTATATCCTTTTAAAACGCGTTGCTGTCCCCTCTTCCCACCCAACACAATGTTGAAAATCAGGTGAAATTGCAGGTACTAGTTTTCAACATTATATGTGGGGTGGGGGGCGAGGTTAGGCAGGGGAAGTTGTATTCGCGTCTGGCGTGTACGCAAAAGCGCCAAAAGTGCAAATTTGTCCCAAAACTTTTGTCCATGATTGTAGCTTTGCTCAAAATGACTGCCTAAGTAATTCCTACTGTAGGACCTCTGTATAATAGGCCATTTCCAAGTTGCCCTTACTTCTGTTTCAAAACTAGTCTTGGTGAACAACCTACGCATATGACTTTCTCTTGTATGTGCTTTGTCTTGCAAATCAAATTCGTTTCCTTATGAGAAGTTATGCACTAGGACCCGTTTTCAAAAAGAGGTAAAAAGCAACTCGAAAATGGGTTATCTCGGCTGCTAATGCTCAAATAGACTTCAACAAAACTAAACTGTTCTAAATGAATTTAGATTTTCTCTTTTTGTTCTGAATTTCCAAATAAGAACCTGTTTCAGTTTTGAATGTTTAATTACACGCGTCCGTTTACATGTTTATCATGAGATATTTCAATATACCAAGACATAAGGACCTCTTAGCCTAAAAAAGGTTCTGTTTTGAAAAACATCCCCTCCCCTGCCCCCTAAAAAACAAAGACATTTTGTTTCACTATAGATTCTTACAGTTCACCTTGAGCCTTGTAACCTCAACAGGAAACATGAAATCACAGGCGCTGCTTCTCCAAGCTACCCTCTTACTCGTCTCCGTTGCTTGCTACCAGGTGCATGGAGCAGTACACCAGGAGGTCTGTACGACTATTTCGTATCCAGTGGAGGTCAAAGTTGTCGGCTGTCAGAAGAGAACCGTTTCCCTAGACGTTTGTGCAGGAACGTGTCATTCTGAGGAATCCTGGAACGGTGAAACATGTTTGTGTTGTAAGCCTGCCAGCAGAGTACCGGTTGATGTTGAAATTCTATGCGGAAGTGGATACAGTGCCTATAAACAAATCAAGACAGTGTACGAGCACGTCCAATGCGCTTGTTCGAGATGTTTTGAAAACTAAATTACGATGGATGTTTTTCAAGATAGGTTGCCTCTATAGTGGTTATTCCTTTGTGGTGTAAATGAGACACGTTTATATATATTATTAACTGGTCACTTAGCCTAAAGCCCCTTCCAAACGGACTTGAAGAGACTTACTTGCGTTGTGTAGCCAAACGGACTCGCATGTTTCCTCGCAAGTACTGAAAAATTGCAAAAAAATAAACAAATAAATAAATAAATAAATATATAAAATAAAACAACAATAATAAAAAATTCAAGGCTACGGGCGTAGTCCCTCGCGGGCCAATATCCTACATTTCATTGGCTAATAGGTTGCTATATCAACGAATGGATGTCACTCAACTTGCCTTGACTTGGGTTAGGTGGCCAAGGGGTGAAAAACTCGTTGACTTGCATGCAAATTTGATCTCGACCAAAGTGACCGTAAGTCATCGCAAGTCATCGCAACTGTACGCAAGGCCTGGTTAAACGCAGTCGCAATGAGACCCACTTGGCCCTACTTGCAAGTCTGTTTGGAGGGCTTTACCATTTCTATTTTCGATCGAAACTGAGGAAATATCCCTTTTCGCCTTAACACTGAGTGGCTCTCAATTTTCATTGGCATCACATAGGATAGTCAATATCGGCGGTTCTATCGTGAATTTGATCCATCAAGGTGGCGATATTCTAATACTGAACATACATTTTAAAAGAAATAATCAATGACTTAGGCAGACCAATTGGCAAAAATGTTCTCTCTTAAGATTTAAAATTGTGATATAGTCTTCAAAAGAAAAAAAAGATATAAATATAACTGTATTAATTACAAATGTAACTAAGCGCTGGATCACAGCGACTGTGAATAAACAATCTAGGACATTCCATTTGTTTAGCGATGCTGAGATTGAACAGTAGCAATGAGGGCGCTGTGTAGTATGGCAAAGGAGTCGAGATGTCTTTTTTCATCACAACCCGCGCGTTACCTACTACTAGAATCCCGTCCGTATTCGGCAACAAGCGTGATGAATACGAGCCTGGTGGTCGTCTGGTTGCCGTCTGGTGGAAAGAAAGAGCAGGGAGAACTCCTCGGATGTCACGAGGGAGCGTTGAGTGACATCCCGAAAAAACAGCTGCAGCTCAGGCAAATGTTCGTTTCGGCACCCGAAGAATTCCGATTTCTATTAGACCTAGCGATATCAGACACTGGCGCGAGTTTTCCCGAGTACTTCCGAAAGCCGGGCTGTCAGAGTGACATGATAGCGTTAGCTTGCGTTATATAACAACATGCTTGGCGAAAACCGCTGAACTTTAATAAGCTACAACGGTAATACAAGTATGACTAGTAAAGGAAAAGGAGAGTACCTCTTCATTCCAAACAATTCAGTGATTTCTTTGCCTGTTCAGTCTCCGAAGAGAGCTGCGCTTAACTTCATCCTTGTTTTCCGTGAGCTATCAAAAAGAAGGGAAACTCTACTTCAATGTAACTACATTTTCCGCTAGACTAGCCCATTAGTCTGTGTACAGCCGCCCCCTCTCCCTTCCGCTCCCCGATTTTTTTGAGGGGAGGAGACGGCTGTACAGAGGCTGTAGCCCTCTAAACGAACCAGAAAAGTTCATGCCGTTTAACAGATGTAAACAAATCGAGTTATAATTTTTTGCTGTTAATTTCATGTTGCGTTCATTCTCGAATTCATTGATAAGGCACATATGTTTTAATTGTATCGTCTTGGAAACAAATCTTTATCGGCGGGTTTTGTTTCATGAAGTGGCAATTCTTACGCGAGGTCCCTTTTGCGCTGATAAAACAACCGCCCGCAAATGACCCAACGTTTGTAAACTTTCGTCTGCTGTCGACAAAACTTATTCTGATAGTGGACAACTTTTTGCATACTTCCAGATCTTACGAGAACATCTTGTCCAGTAAAAAAAAAAGATATATATAACGGTAAAAAATGTTGGAAAGAAAACCTCTGAACTGATAATAATGGCCGTGATATTACGGAGCCATTTTTGTCGCATCAGTCCAAAACACCCGTTGTGTAATTTACGTTCAGTGAGCAATTACATCACAGTTTTGGCCTGTTAATAAAATATTACTGGCTGTTTCGCTACACGGAGCTGAGGTCACAGGATTCAATAAAAGAGTTTGAAGTCTCGTTGGTGAAAAATTCAAGTTTTCTTGAGGATTTTCCACGTATATTTGTCGCAGTTTTTTCTGCGGACTTCTCAAATGAAAGGTAAGGTGATGTTGACCCTCTTCTGCTTGTTTTATTCGCTCGTTTTGATCTTATGTCTAGTATGTGTGCGAGGCAAATATGGAACAGGAAACCTGGCGAGTATATTTGGCTTCACGGGTTTAATTCTTAATCTTGGGCGCCATGTTCTTCGCTAAGATGGTCAGAGTTTGCAAAATTAAACCTGATCGAACATTTTGAAGTTTTCTTCGTGCACTTTGATAAAAAAGTGTTTCAAGCGCTTATCGCATGGCTTTGGAAAGTTTCCCTAGCTAGTCTTGTGGTGGTACTATTGTTTATTGAATTGCCGGAACAAAACACAGCAATGAATCATTCATGTTTGGCAGGTTAATCATAACATGTTCAGATGCAATGAGAATCAAAAACAAGAATCTCTCCGAAATAAATTTAAAACTACTTTTTTTTTGTTACAGCACCAAATAATTCAACCCCCAGTTATGTCAAGAGAAGATTTTTGTTTGATCTTTCTTTGTGCTAAAACTTGCATCTTTATAAAAAAAAAAAAAGTACGTACTGTTTCGCTTGGTAATCTAATTTAAGCTCGGCTTAGTCTGTATCATGATCACTTGTGTGATCAAGGAGCAAGCCAGTTGTCAAACTCCGCAGCAGAGTCAAACACAATTGGCCGTCAACTTCAAATCCATGCCATACGTTTATATTTTCTCTTAAGAATAAACTTGTGATCAAAATGCAAATCTTCTTTGCAGCCAATGTTATGATATATCGGGAAAACGATTCAGTTGTATTCATAGTGTAGACAGTGGGATTGTCACCGCTCGAATTAACGAATCGAAACTTTCCAACACTACACAAAAATATTTCGATTTAAGGCCGGTTTGAAATAAACTTGTGCTAACCTGTTGGGAGAGGCTCCCCAGAATTTGCTAATCTAACGGTTTCTAAAATGAGGAAATTTCGTAAAAGTACCGATAAAAATCCAATGAAACCGTGAAATCGATCGAAATATATCTTGTTAACTAAACCGTTATATCGGTTAAACGGAAATTTGAAGCCAAGGCTATCTAAAATATTTTGGCTTTAATAAATTGCATGACCTGGGAATTTGTTGAGAAGATTTTTTTATGCCAATGTTTCTCGGCGCAAATAAGTCAGACGTCAGATAGTCTAGGAAAATTTCCGTTAAAGAAACAGTGGAAAGTTTAACCGGCTAAGAAGATATTCTAGCTTTTCCATATTTACTTGTCATGATATCATTACTCTGACACACTAAGGCTTATTTCACTAATTCAAAGTGGTAAAGTTGTCGCCCTTTCAAAATCCAATCAGACGTGGCTAAACCCAACTGAAATCATTGTCTTCTGAAAGCCATTCAAGTTTCGTGTAATACCGCTCGAAATTAACACATGCTGTCCGCAATTCACGTGAACAAGTTACAACTTGCAATATAAACTACTGAAATGAGGAAGTTACAGAGTTGGAATCTTAGCAAGTAACTCAGAAATTATAAAAGACCTTGGAGAATCTTGCGAAGCTAAAATTTTAGTACCATTTATCATTAACCAATTTTAAAGGGATTTTACATGCTTTCAAGGAAACCAAATATTGCAATGGCTAAAAATATCAACCAATACATAGTTTGCTGTTTGTTTGATCAGTTCCACACTTTAGAAATGAAAGCAAGCTTAAGTTATGAAGGTCAATTAGGGCGTGGTCAATGAGATCGAAGATAGATCATATAGTCAAACCTGGGTGGCCGTTATGGGGAGTTAGAGGGTGTGACATTTTTTATTTAAAAAAAAAAAAATGCTTATTGTAGCGTGTAAATGGGTAACAATGAAATATATCAACAAAATTGAAACCAAATAGAAACAGAGGCCAACGGAGTTGTACAGATCACGTTTCGTGATCTTTTCGTGACCTTTTCCCGCGCTTCGCCTCAGCTACCTGTATTTGGCCCGCCAGATTGTCTATTTTATACTATTTTAGTGCTACCCTCTTTAAATAAAGTCTTTACTTACTTACTTACTTACTTACTAAAAAAAAAAAGTGGGGTTTCTATACACCAATCGTCAGTCGCTGATTAACCGGTCATTGTCGAAAGGTTTTAGCAGTTGGGACGCGCTTTAGTGGCCGTTGCTAAGCAATTGGCCTGAAAAACCCGCACAACTTTGTCATCCAATCAAAAGTGAAACCAAAACCAATCGTGACTAGCCTGTACATGTTTTCCCGCGCTTCGCCTCAGCTACATGTATTTTGGCCCGCCAGATTGTCTGTGTCCTTTGTGATTGGCCAGAGTCATTGCCTCGACTTTCGTTTTACGATACTCGATTGACAAGCTCTAGTATCTATAAAAATAGCTAACATCTATTTTCTCATTATTAAAATATCAGTACATGGTCTAGCTGACAGGTGGAGAAAACAAATAAAATCATCAAAAGGAGATGTCGTTTTCATGATGTGTAACGAAATTCTCGTAACTAATGTATTGAAATCAGTAAGGGGGAGATTTAAAATTTGAACTGAAAATGTTCTTGATATTATTCCAGTTTGGAAAATCTGAGTTGAATTTTAACTTTTTCCAGCAAAAAGGGAACAAAACTACAAGTATTCTGCCTTGCAGTTTTCTTATACCTAGTTATTCAGGTTAGTTATGACGTGTAGGTTTCTAACGTATTTTGCTACAACTCGCAAAGCATTGCTAAGACAGCTTCCACATCACGTCGGTGAAATTTGAAAACGCAGCTTTATTTCTACAGTTCCACCAACTGTCCACAATAATCCTTCACGAAAATGGAGCTTTCTAGCTATAATAATATTAATATAGCCTGCGAAGTGCTCGCACGCTCTCCTTGCTAGCCGAATTTTTCTCCGTCCTCGCCGAGAGCCTGTTCACAGGCTGAGCGTTTCGCAAACGTTGTTCAAACTGGAGGAATTTGAAAACGCCGGCTTTTCGTTTTCGTTTGGTTAAGTCTGTATACGAGCCAAGTTTGCCATCAGGCCGGCACTTATTTCCGGTCTCTGTAGCATGAAGTCTGATGAAGTGACCAGGAGTATTATTACTCCCCCCTGGATGGGATGCTAATCCATCACACGGTTTCTCCCAGCAGTAAATTCGCCGGTACTCACTTATACAGCTAAGTGGACAGAGGCACTGTGAGAGTTAAGTGTCTTACCCAAGAACACAACACAAAGTCCGCGGCGAGGACTCGAACCGGACCGCTCGATCCCGAGACGAGCGCACTAACCATGAGGCCACCGCGCCTCCCTCTTCAATATGGTCTCATTAGTTAGTCTATTTGGTTTTTGAATATATAACACATAATCCGACATTTGGCTTGTCTTTCAGGGATGCGTTTGAGTCTCCCATTTCTGCTGTGTGTCACTATTGCCTCATTGCACTACAGCACCGAGGCAAAGCGATTCTCCAACTCCAGATATCTACTGGGTAAAGCACTGCTTAGAAGAGCACGGGAGATCAACGAAACTAAAAGCAATGGTGACGTGTTAGAAGATGAGATGTCAGAGGAAGAGCGAGAGAAAGTCTTGCAAACAGACGCGTTAGAAGACATTTTCGTTGGTTCCGGAAATCACGTGTACGAGAGCCAAGGGAAATCGGAGACTTCCGGTTCAAGGCGAGAAGAAACTTCCGCTTCTGACGAGAGCGAGGCCGAGGAAGCGGAAGAGGATAATGGCAATCCTACTTCCGGTGATAGCAATGCGGGAGAAAGGAGTGAGGACGATGAAAGTGACGAAGATGAGGATGAGAAGAGCGAAGACGATGACGATGACGACGGAACAGAAACGAAAAAAGACCAAGAAAGCCAGGAAAGCACAAACGACGAGGATACAAGCGGGTCAGGGCTGATTGAAAGTGAACGCGCCGCAAGGCGCTCGTCAGACATTTCTGGTTCAGGTTCCGGAAGTGAACAGCAAAATGATGCTACTGAGCAATCAGGGTCAGGAGAAAGCACCATTGAGGAAGTTGCGCCCGCAGCTGCATCTCAGGTTGAGGCCAGCGGAACGGAGGAAAAGGCCGCGAAAAAATCGGAAATCGAAACAGCTTCCGGTGACAGTCAAGACGAAGACGAGGAAAGCGGAAGTGCAGACGCTATCAAAAAAGGAATTGAAAGCTTGAGCCGACTTTTAACGCCAGTAGCCAGCGGTTACGATTTTGAGTTGTACAGCGGTAATACTGCGAATGATGACAAAGAAGGGGAAACTGAGGCGGATGGAGAGAGCGAGAAGGGAGTCAGCTCCGATACAGAGGAAGTCCACGTCAAGCAATGTAAAAGAGTTTGCGAAGATCCCATGACTTATAAACAATGTGCTGTGCCTCGCTGCGACTATAAAATGGGAACCATCAAAGACTTGTGTATCTATCTGTGTAAGCATCAGACCCCCGTCTGTAGACAGCAATGCGAGTAAGTAATGTCTAAGGAGACTTATTTTCGCGATGTGAATGATCGATAACTTTTTTTTCTCGATTTCATTACGAGGCTCAAAATGAATTTGGCCGTTTTCGTCTTTAGGTCCTTAAGAGATTTATTAGTAAAATTCGTTAACGGGGAACTGGAGACGAGAATGGTATAACCGCTGTACTCAATTGACCTCAGGCTCGATTGTTTCTAATTTAACAAGGCCAGTCTAAGATTTATTGGTTGACTGAATAAACAAACCACGGGCGAACAACATTGACAGAAACTCGTTTAAACAAGTGATTTCTCTTTATCTTAAAAGTTTAACAAATACCGTGAATCACGATTTGACACCGTGTGTAAATTGTTTATTGAACATCACGAAACACTAACTACGAAAATCTATAATAACGAACTAAATAGATAAAAAGAGATATATTAGCAAGAGAAGAAAAATGAACCTTTGTAATTAAAGGAAGACAATTTAACACGCGAATTGCATGATAACAGACTAGCATCGACATGTCTCTGTACGTATTGCGTGCCTACTTACGCTGGATTACGAAGTGAGATTATCCAAACTGACGACAAAGCTACAAAACAGACAGTGAATTTTCAATTAGCCCAACAGACATTTATCGTACAGCGAAAATCAGCCAGCTAAGAGACCTTACACACATGGATCCAACCAGTTTACTGATGACAATAAAGAAGGAAACAACTTTTCCTGAAAAATATTTGAAATATTTTGAAAACGCAAAAAACTTACAATGTTTGAGATCGACATGTTTCGCAATGCAATCCGCACGTTCATTTATATCGTGTCGAGCCTGCTGAGGGATTAAAGTTTTCGGAATACAGTGGAATGGCGATTTTTCGAATCTTCAAGGCAAACGAAAAGTGGTATGAGAAGTCTGTTAGTTCGAGAAATCGTGAGTAAAATTACAGGGTTAGACTGAGGGGAAGAAAACAACTTTTGGTTCGAGTAATCAGGAGGATTGAAAACTCGAGGGTTTAAAAAATCAGGATTCAACTGTATATAACTTTCTCAAACTGCCTTGCTTTTAGGTCGTCAAGTTGGACTTTTATCTCATTGTTTTTTGTTTTGTTTTGCTTTTTTCACTGTGAAGTAACAATTTCTCACGCAAACAAAACCGTAATCTCTTAAGCACGTGCCCACAAACATATACAACAAAGAAATTAGAATGTCTCAGTTCTCTAAGACAGTGTCACATAATGAAACATTGTATCGGCTGTAATTAGTTTAAGGGGCTTGAACCCATCGATCGTTTATATAGCATTCGCCGCATTTGACAACTACCTGTTAAATCATTATCTGGTAGTCAAAATATATTTAAACCGTCACCTATGGTGGCTGTCTTCTCAGACGATCTTGGAATAAAAAGTATAGATGTGATTCCTTGTTTTCGTATACGAAATATTATTAGTAGTAGTAATTAAAGGCAAGGAAAGCATTGAGATTTTTTACAATGAATTCTATTGAAGCTTTTAACATGGTGACTGGCGATCTGCGTCAAAAAGGCGCGTAAAGCAGATTTGCAGTACTTCTCCTGCGAATGAAGACGAATCTCGGCCTGTGCTTTCTTGAGAAGTCGAAATGCAGTTCAACGCCGTCTCTTCAAAGACCACGCTCGGGCAGAATTAACTGACTGTGTAAAAAATGGTCTTTGCAGGGAGCTAATGAGCTAAGGACGGAATGAAAAAAAAAAAGCTAGCCATTGTGCACCGTTGGAGAGGGCATGATTGTATGAAAATAACGGCCGGAAATTCGTCTTCGTTCGCAGGCTCTTAATTGGAGCTTTGAAGCTTCTTTTTAATCGAAATATCAATGGTTAATAAATATTGCTTCGGAGTAACGAGTTAACTATAGTTTTTAGAAATGAAACTAACCACTGATAAACTGTAAAAAATCTCCTTGTTGAATAAAATCATATGAAATATCACGTTTTCAGTGTTCTTGTCTTTTTGATATAGATGACTTTCGAGAGCTGTCTTACTTTGTTGCCTCATTTTGTTTCTCAGTCCAAAAAATAGAGGGGAACTGGTAACTGACTTGCCACTGAAGCTAAAGGCCGTGACAATTTCGTTCCCAGAGACGCTCGGTTTTTTTTTTAGCAGACAAGAAGTCACTCGTGCTAGTGCTGAGACTCCGTCGGTTAACAAAATGATGACGTAACTCCGGCACGACAGGGTCACGCAATATAAATTTTGCAGTGAAGGCTGGGTTACTCCTTGTTTAGTGATAGACTGGGAGAAGTCTCCCTTTTCCTCGAAAATCCGTGGTAAAGAACGCAAAACAAGTGAGCGTGGGAGCGTGACGTGCAAGCGGCGAGTAGCGCGGCTTCGCATATCATGCTCGCACGCTCACGACTGCTCGTATCTGTTGCGTTCTTCTTTGGGTTTTTCTCCACGGAATTTCGAGCAAACGAGAGACTGCTCGCCGTCTAGTTTAGTGATTTGCCCACTTGTACATAAACAGGACCAAGCCAAATGTTAATCGAAAAGAGGCGAACTGGTACAACTAAGAAAGCAAATAAAATTTTAAAGGTTTAAAAATAATTTATTCGCAGTACTAAAAGAAGGTATCAATTTATTCAATGACAAAAGCTTTGGAAGCAATGCTGTACAAGCGTTCTCATCGTGTACAAAGATGCATTTATGTCTTGTGCAGTCGTGAGAAAAAAAATATGCTAGATAGTTTACATTGAATTCTGCAGGTTTGTCCTAGTATTACTAGCAATAAGGTGACCTCAATCTTCTTTAAAAAATCTTTGCCTCACTGGCTTTATTTCTCAAACTAAACAGAGCTGAATGGAAGCCCTTTGCTGTTACACAATCCGTGAGCGTATCTTACTTCCCCTTCAAATTGTGAGCCTGACACTGACGGTTTTACAGTGGATTCCCTCAGTGGTTCATCCACTGTGAAAGTTTGTGAGCATGACGCAAAAGGCTTTGCAGTGGATTCCTTCAGCATTGCATGAACGATGAAAGATTGTGAGTATGCGGCAGATGCATCAGCGGATTCACTCCTCGGTGAAGGCGTCATTTCTTCAGATAATTCAGGGTTGTTATTGGGAACAGATAACGTAAACTTGGTACCCAGGGCACCGCTTGAATGTCCTGGAATAAATGCATTGTGGGCTGTGCTAGATCCGGAAACAGAAACAGCTGACGGATTCGACGTGTTTATGATAACATTTGGCGAGGAGACTGGAGCTACTGTCGCCGTTGGATAATGTAGCTTCTTAAGACCTAAAGGGGACAAGCATAATTCAAAAATAAACCAATTCATCACAATCAGTCAGTCAATCAATCCATAAGTCGGTCTGTCCGTCTGTCAGTGCTAGTCTGTGAATCAAATATCTTCATTACTCAATTCGAATACCGTTTAAGAATGGTACGTAGTGTTGAACAAACTTTTGAATCACAGCATGAATGAGTTCATGCACATGTGGGTGGTAGGGTGGATGCAAAGTAAACGAGTGATTAAGAACAAACGTACGAACGCGGAAAAGTGAAAGAAGCACAACAAAAAAGTTCAATTGTTTTCTTCTAAAGAAATGTTCGTGGGACAACGTACTTTCAACAGCTTCTACTGGCAAAGTTTCCTGGGCGGAGACGATGCCAGCATTCTTGGTTTCATGATGCATGAATGTAGAGGAAGAAACAGATTTCACATTCCCTTCACAAGATCCCGAACTCTGAGTCCGCATCATAGAGGGGTTCGTAGGGCTTTGGGTAAACTGTCCCGCCAATCCAAGCCCCCGAACGCTTGGAAAACCTCCTACTGGTCCTTGCTGCGTTTGAGCCAACTGATAAGGATTGCCAAACGGTGCATATAAAGTGAAAGGCACTTGAAGCGAGGTTTGCCAGGGGAAAAATTGCATAGGTGTATATAAAGTAGAGTTCCATGTGGCGCTAGGGGAAGTGGATCCAGATATTTGATCAAACTGTTTTTCTGTTGCTCGTGGGGTGCGGTTCTTTTGTCGTCTGTGTTCGGGTTTCTTGGTGGAATACAGTTGTCGTTTTACGTGGACCAACAGATCTGTAGAGGAAAAGATGAAATCAAGATTTTACTATTTTAGTGCTTTCGGGAAAAATCTCAAATTAACGAGAAAAATATAGGTAGTGTTTTATGAAACTGGATCAGAGCTGAAATTAAGATAGGAAAAACGCGATATAGAAAGTACCTTAGGTTAATTTGAGGTAGGTAATTTCAATGCCCATCTTTCAATTGTTAGCTAAACATGCTAATTTAAAACTTTTATTTAATCTCAGTGACTTATCTCAATTGCATTAATGATCAACTCTTTCTTTTCCTTCAGTTATAAAAGTCTTATGAATATCATTGGTAAGTTTTCATGAGAACTTCCAGCGCAAACACAAAGAGATATTTTCTAAGACTATATAATTATAAAACCTCAGGATATTGTGAAATTGATACAAGATATAAGGTCGTTTAAATTTAAGTGCCCTGATATAGGCGACCGTACAAGCCCACTCTAAAGGTAAGAAAAATAATCTATTTGGTTTTCTGAACCTTACCTCGCCTTCCCTTTCGAAAGAAAGGATGTTTAAATTCACATTTTGAAAAGAACGATAACGGCGAAGTTGACGTCCTCTTTGCATATTCCGTGACTTTACGAAATCCATACAAGTTTAGTTGTCGAACAAAACTTGCAAAATGCTTTGTCTTGAAAAGCGCGCTCGATGGATTGATTAGAATCTCTGAAACGAATCTCTGAATGCTTGGAATAACGACGCCTGTTCCTTGTGTGTTCCAGTGAATTTCTTCGCGTTTAGGATTATTAACAATCCACCATAACTTCTCTGGAAAGGCCAGCAAAGCATAATCAGATTGACGATCTGTTGGCAAGTAAGGCGAAACTCTCGCCATGTTGAACGTTATATGTGAAGAAAACTTTCAGGGTTTCTAATCTGTTATTTTCGCGTTTCCATGGAATTTTGCGTGGTTCTTGCGTGACGCCTGAATGGCGCGCCAACGAGACTTTTGATTGGCTGAAAGTAAGTGCACGCGCAAGATTTGTTGTTTCCGCCAGGTCCAGGGGATAGGTAGAATTTTTCAATAGAGAGTTCTTACGCCAAGTCTCAGTGGGTTTGTGAGCATGCCTTCTTCACCTCCACTCCCAACCTCTTAAAAGTTTGAAAAGACAATTTCTATTGGCCTTCAATATACTCTAGAACACTGGATACCTTTTTAAGAGTTAATTATCCTTTTTTTATTACACAGAACATGTAAAGTAGTTCAGCCTCAATGGCATGTCCTTGGTCACTAAAAGTATGCAATTCGCAGTTAGTTTAACTTTCTTTAACTGCAATTTGTATAACATTTTTGATCTGATTGAATAAGTACGTCGCTAGCCAGATAGTACTTCAAATGAGTCCACAAAAACATATTGTGGCTGACATTTTTAGATACTTTTACATCATTTGATCATTTCCATTAACTAGGATTTGATTATCACCCAGAAAATTATTTAGGCGATTTTGTGTGATATTTGTTTCCATCTCTGTATCTTACAGAAACTAAAGGGAAACGTTAAGATATTTTCCTAGTGTTGACCACTAGTTGCTCCTCTACGTTTTAATTGAGCAACTTTTCATACGAGTGAATTTTAAAGGAGCTCAATCACGGTTTGCACATTTTGAAAAGTTTAGCCTAAATTTTTCAAATTCGTCGTTTGCAATCCGTGTCAATCTTCGCCATCCTTGACCATCCTTGTTCCTTTATCGTTTATTATTATCTCTTTGATGTTTTTCTGACTGAACTTTTTTAAGCATTTTGAGTAATCGGAGCAGCTACTGTGCATATTGGCCTTAACATTTTCGGAAGACTCTGTAATGTGTCCCGACGGCCATACGAACTATTCCGAGCATTTTTAATTTTGTGAATTGTGAACTCTTCAGGGAGCTCGGAAGAAACAAAGAAAACTTACTTTCACAGTTTTTTTTTTTAACCATAGGTATTAAAACTTCGTTTGTAACGGTACTCTGCCTCAGTTTTTATTTTATTTTAGTTTTTCTTCGTAACTATTTGTTGTTTAGGAGATCCGAACTTTCCACCTTGTAGCCGCCATGATTTTAATGTCCCCTACCGAGAGGTCCTGGGCACCAAACTGCAATTTTCCCGCCATTTATCCCGACTTAAGTTTGCAAAGAACTCTGGGTAATATGAACAAAGCGTGCATAGTTTGCCGGGAAATCACCGTGTCCGCCATCATGCCTCCGAAGAAGAAGGCTGCGAATGAGCCTACGAAAAAAACCGAACAGAAAAAGAAGGAAAAGATAATCGAGGTATTTGAGAAACTGGTCGTCTTTTCGAATACTCTAAATTTCCTTCTGTGAGCTTAGATTTGTGATTTCTATCTCGCACAGGATAAAACTTTCGGATTGAAAAACAAGAAGGGCAAGAAACAGCAGACATTCGTTAAACACGTTACTCAACAGGTAAGCTAATAATAGATGTACTTTTTGCAGATTTTTACGATTTGAGTAATTGGTGGTTTGCTTTTCTTTCTTGGAAAAAGGTCAAATATGGTGGGAATCCTAGTGCGAGAAAGGTACGTACAACATTACAAAACATGCATATCAGCTGAAGTACCGCACGCGAGTAACTTGAACTTAACTTAGTAAATATACGTACACGTTTAGTGATTGATGTCCAGTGATTCGTTCGAATATTTCATATTTACCTAAATGATCTTCTGTTTAATAAGTGTATTATATTCTTTATAAATGAAATAATTTACAAGAACCGGCTAATGGGTAAATCCTCTAGTTTATGAAGCTGAAAAAGAAAAATAATGTTACACCATCGTCCAAATTGAACTTACCTTAAAAGCTAATATAAGCTTATTTTTATACGATTTTCTCGAGTTTTCCAAGCTACCAAAAGCCTCGTAAATCGAAGTTGCAACAAATACGTTTTCCGGATTAAACAAAGTAACTACTTAATTACCTTTGCCTTGCGATTACTTGTACAAGTACGTGGTTAAGATTTGTATCAATTAGTTCAATCGTTCAAGTTTTTGTGTAATAAAAATTATCAGCATTTATAGCTTTTAAATACAGTGGAATCCCATCACACTGTTAACCCTATCAACACAACAAACCCATTATTGTGGTCACTTTTTTAGCCCCAAAAAATGCTTAGTCAGTCATTTCCTTGTTTTAACAACTTCGATAAAATAGCCAATGCTTACTTCTCCTTGTGGTATAATTCAGGACTGGAAATAAGGGTTAGGATGACCAGCCAAATATACTTAAGCCTGGTCATACTTCGTTTACGAGTCGAAATTGTTATGATCAGATATTTTTGCTCTAATACACAATAATAACTCACCCTCCTTCTCCTCCCCAGAACAATAGTTAGGTAATTTTCCAGGGCTTGAAAAAAAAAAATTGAATTCCAGCTTGCCCTTGGTATTAATTTTACTTTCCCTGGGCAACTCTTAGTTTGCTCTTTTAATGCTTCAGATGGCAGATGACATGCCAGATCCCGTGCCCATTGGGCAAGTGATCCAATTAAAAGCTACTGGTACTTGCCCAGAAGAAAAATCTAGTTGTCCGAGACTACCATATGGCACTTGTTTTGAGCCCTGATTTTACACACAACTTGGACTCCTTGTTGTACTGATTGATTTATAATCAACTGTGAGATACATTGTTACTTAATTCAGTCCAGGAACGTTAGATCCTTTCACTTATATACATGTACAACTGATATATAAATGTGTACTAATTTTCTTAATGATCATTGTTCTTGTTTTTCCATGTAGCTTGCTCAGGAGCAAGATAACAAAGTAAGTCGCTCTAACTGGAATATAAATATTATAATTAAACCTAACTTGGATTGCCAAATCAGTTGCAACTCAGCAACTGTTCCACTTTTCCTATGGTTTCCCTTCTTGTTCCAAATTATCACCTCTACCATTAAAGGTGCATATATACTGGTGGTATATTGCTTACAATACTGCTCCACACTTTCTACTAGAATGAACATACACTAAAGTGTTCAAAATGTTCAAACATTTTGTATAAAATGTTAAAAAGTGTTGTTTAAAATGTTCAAATGTTGTTTATAGTGGTCAATGCGCTTAGCTGCACATAGCTAGTTTGCAGGCATGCTTAAGAAACAAATACATCAACTAAACGTAATAGGCTTAAAAATCCCAAGTGGCGGGAGGCAGACCAGTTGGCTATTTACAAGCATGACCCAGGAGTTGAACTAGGGTCTACCGAGAAGCAACTCCAACTTAGTGGTCAAACAAATTACATAAAATTACATTATTGAGTTTATTGAGGTTGAAACTTGTTGGAACCTGATTTTTTGTCATATTCATCAACTATTAATAAAAGACTGTTATTTTGTGTATTATTTTACAGAAAAAAACAACAGAACAAAAGAAGAAAGAGCAAGATGAAGTGAACCAGCTGTTTAAACCTGTTATTGCACAGAAAGTATCAGCAGGTCTGTATGCATGCACTTCAGAAGGCAGTCAAAAAATATCCTGGAATGTTCAGAGCCTAGGGTTGTCATAGAGTAATTTCACATGATGTCATGGCAGCCATATTGGTGTCCCAGAACAATAAAACGCAGCCATGTTGGTGTACCAAACCAATCCTGTGGGAGTTGAACTCTTTTCTTATGCAAACACTTTCTTTTGTTCCATTCAATTTGCATGGCTGCTGGCCAAATGACTGAAAATGCTCTATGGGGCCTTCAGATTACAGATCATGTTAATCTTAAAATAATAAAGATGTGGGTAATATGCTCTAGATAAGACATACGGTACTGTAAGGCACATTTAGTGAATAGATTTTCTAGTTGGAGCCATAGTGCACTAGCACAAAAGTCTTTTACAATGGCCTAATACTTTTTAATACTAGGTAAAAAGTCCAAAAACTAATGTTACTTGTTCATTAGGCAAGCAGTAGTTGATGAAAATCATATGCCCAACAGAAAAACCCGCTTGATCCGTTTTTTTTGACAGGGCACTTTTTGCATGCTCAAAAGTCCAGTTGTGAAAGGTTTTAGATGTATCTAGCTATTAAGGCAAAGTTAAGAAAGGAAGGAAGGCCTTGTAATCCAGCAAGAGGTACTTAAACCCTATTAATTAACAGCAGGAAACTAGATGTTTGATTGTAGGCATATTGTAACACACAGGTGCCGATCCCAAGTCAGTAGTTTGCGCATTCTATAAGCAAGGACAATGTTCCAAGGGAGACAAGTGCAAGTTCTCTCACGACATTGCTATGGACAGAAAAGGAGAAAAAAGGAGTCTTTATGTTGATGCCAGAGATGTTGATGACGAACTTAAAAATGGTAAGTATCACTAAGTTCGTACTTTGTACTGAAATTTCAGACTTAAATGTATGTTTAAGAATATTGAAGTGATATTGAGGTATTAAAACTTTATATGTGCATGTAGTATGTTTTAGGTAGGTAACTGTTGTAATCTTGTTTTTATGTGACTGGAGACTGAATGAACCATTGTGTTTCCAAGTTAGCCTCCAGCCTAGTTATGTATAATTGTAGGGCAGGAGAGATGAAGGAAGGTTTTGAGTTTCTGCAAAGGTAATACAGATGCAATCAGGGAACTAGAAGCTTTCAACCTAATGTCTTATCTTTTCTCAGATACAATGGATAAATGGGATCAGAACAAATTAGAGGAGGTCATTGAGAAAAAGCATGGCGAAAAAGAAAAATCAATGCCCAAAACAGAAATTGTAAGTACAATAAAGTGTCCACGCAATAACTTAACACAGATGTTGAACTACATTTATACAGAATAAACTTAATAACTATTTATGTAAATTACAAAAAAAAATAATAATAATAAATAAATAAATAAATAAAAAATACAAATTAAAGAAAAGCAATTTTTTTTTTTGTATTTCTCTACTTGGTGATCAATATGAACACAGTATTGTTAAAAATAAAGTGCAGTAAAATAAATAGTAGACAAATAGTTTGTGTTAGATTTATTAATACTGAGCAAAAAAAACAAAACAAACAAACAAACAAACTGACAAAGATTTCCAGTTGACTTTTTACATATAGATAAAGGAAAATTGCATGCAATAATAGTTGGGCAAAATGTTAAAAAATGTTCCATTCAAGGTCTTTGATTCTTGTAAGAGTACTAAAATGCTTGTTAAAACTATTTTCCAGGTCTGTAAATTCTTTTTGGAAGCTGTTGAAAAGGGACTTTATGGCTGGTTCTGGAATTGCCCTAATGGCCCAAAATGTATCTACAGGCATGCACTTCCACCAGGCTTTGTGTTAAAAAAGAAACAAGAAAAAGAAGTCAAAGATGAAATATCATTTGAAGAATTTATAGAAACAGAGGTATGCCATAGAGAATACAATACGGGGACAGGGATCAGCTGGGACAAGCAGCTCCCAAATTGTGCTTGCCCAGCGAGAAAATCCACATGTGATTCTTCCAGATGACTGGACAGCACTTTTTGAGCCCAGCCTGCAATGAACTGTCTGTGTGGAGATTAGCTTCAATTTTTGGTCGTAGCTTACAGCAATTTTGTTTTCATTGAGTTATTACTTTTGAGCAGTTGTTGCTGTTTCCAGACAAATACCTGATGAGGTTTTTTATGGCAATTGTACTCAGCGTGTCAGGGACATTGTATACTGGTCACCAGCATCATTCAAAAAGTCATTTATTATTATCATATCATTTTTTGAATAACACTCAAAATACAAAAATATGTGGAAAAATTATTTGTGTCAGTTTTTACATGTGTACATGTGTATATACATACTCTGTTGTCTTTGCAATAATTTATCATTTGACATCTGATAGACTGAGAGAGACTGAGATTCTCCTAGCAATGCGCATTCTGCTTTCTTCTTTGAAAAAAAGGAGAATTTGATATGAGATCAAGAGCCACTTAGGCTATTTTTCTACCCACCCCTTCTTTTTATTGTTGGCCATTTTCATTTATGTGGAAATTTTGGTTTTTTGTCTTCAAGAGAGCAAAGCTTGGTGGAAACTTGACAAAGTTAACATTAGAAACGTTCTTGGAGTGGAAAAAGAGAAAGGCAAGTTATTAACATCTAGTTAAATATGATCAGTAATCTTTATTACAAGTTAACATCTCTTAATTAAAGAGCCCTAGGTAGCCACACCCTTGTTTTTGTTTACATGCGAGAGTTAAGTTATTATATTTTATTCGGAGCATGTCGAAATGAGTAGTCCAGCACCTCTTCCAGATTTGTATCTTCTTTGGTTCTGGTAACCTGTAGCTTCTATTTTTTCAAGAGATAGGGGTGTTGTTTGGATCATTTGTGTATTGTTTCGTGAGCCAATAACAAACGGTGTTTGCACAGCTACAGGCCTGCCTGTCGAAACGAAGAAAATCACGGTGAAACTACTTAAGACAAACATACTTCCAGGGACACAAGTTACAGTAAAGCAAAAAGATTTCACTTCACCATGCAATATCAAAGTTTTAATGGCATTGAAAATGACAGAGGTTGACTAGGGTCCTTTAAAGTGTAATTTCAGGTAGTGGGTCCAAATGGCCTGTGCAAAGACACTGAAATTGTCTAACTTGTACCTCCTGGCTATCGTAGCCAGCAATAAGAAATTCCGGCTAAGAAACTCCTCTGGCTCCAAAGCCTTTTTCATCATTAAGACTTATAGACATGTAGTAATTTTGCAAGTTTGTATTATATGTAACTCACTTTATCTCAACTGCCTAAGCCAGTGTAAAATCTTAGCTAATTATTTAGTACCCTTTTCCTCAACAGTTAAAAGAAAAGAGAGAAAAATTTGAAAAGGAGCAGGCAAAGAAAAAGGATGAATTTAAGTCTGGAAGAATTGTTGGAAAGGTGGGCAGTTCTGTGGGTGTCTAGCTGTTGTGATTTACATACATTGTGTGCAGTCTGTTTTTCCTCTTGAAAATCATGAAGAGATATGGTGAAGGTTTTACAATTTTCATCGCGTCCCGACACCTTCTGGTCCATCCTACCCTTTTCCTTTTACTTTCACACGAATAAACACTTGTCAGATCCTGAGGGAAAAGATGCGCTGCAAGCAGTTTATGATTTATGTCAAATACTTTCCTAAATTTGCGATGGTGCATCAGGGATGACGTAGTGGTGAGAGCCCTCGCCTCCCACAAATGCGTCCCAGGTTCTATTCCAGCCCAATGCCATATGCGGGTTTAGCTTGTTGCTGGTTTGTGTCTTGCTTGGAGGATTTTTCTGCGGGTACTCCAGTTTTCCCACCTCCAGAAAAACCAACACTCCAAATTCCAGTTAGACCAGGATAGAGGACCTGCGTGAAAACCAGCTAAGGCTGATGTGGCCTCCTCTCTAAATAATTGTAATTTATTAATAATTATCTCCTCAGAGCTTTATTATCTAGCTCTCTGCACGCACTGCAGGCCTATGATGAGGGAGCATCATAGGCCTGCAGTGCGTGCAGAGAGCTACATAATAAAGCTCTGAGGAGATAAATTATTTTTGCTATTTATCTTTTTATTTAAATTGCACAATTAAATATCTACAAATAGTACTCCTTCTGTTTCTGTGAATTAGCCATACTTTGCCACTGAGGCAACAAATTTGAAAAAACATTGAAATTTTATACTTACTTATCTAACATTCCACATGCGTTGTTGGCTTATGATGCTAGCATTGCAGTATGGGTTGTGACATTTAAATCAAATGGTAAGCTCTTTAGTTGGCAACAATGGGAGGTGCGGTGGCCTCATGTTCAGTGCGCTTGTCTCCGGATCAAGCAGTCCAGTTTTTGTGCCAAAGGTCATGTTATGTTCTTGGGCAAGACCCTTTACTCTCACAGTGCCTCTCTCCACCCGGGTACTGACAAACTTAATGCTGGGGGTAACCCTGCGATTGACTAGCAACCCATCCAGGGGGGCGGGGGATGGGGGTAAAAATACTCCTAGTTGCTCCATGCTCCAGAAATCAGAGATATGTGCCGGTCTGATGGTCCACTTGGCTCGTATGTAGACTTAGTTGGCTACAGCCTCTGCAGTAACAATTCAATGGGTTTGTGTGATTACTATAGGTCAGTGGTCGTGAAGTGTTTATGTTCAGACCAGAGCTGGTTGAAGCTGATGCTGATGATGATGAAGCCACAGAAGATATGAGTGTGTACAGACGGAAGGATGAAGATGTAAGTGACCTATCTCTAGATTAAGTCCCCAGGTATGAGAACACTCTCTCTCTGTATACATTGCTAACCTATAATGCTTCATTATTTAGCCATTTACATGCATCTCCAGGTCTTGACAAAAGAAAAAAAAAAAAAAGAAAACTTGAATTTCAGCTTGCTCACCAGGAAAGCAGCTCTCAAATTTTATTTGCGGCGGACAAGTCTAGGTAGAGGGGACTCGAGAGGGTGGCGGAAATTGAACCTAGCCCTTACCTGTCAGGCAAATGACAATGAAAAGGTTCTTGCCGTCAGGAAAATCTACTTGTCCCAGACTACTGGACAGGACTTTCTTTGAGCACTGAATCTCTGATCTTGAGGCTAAATTAGCTAGGTTTTGCATGCAGGTGCCCAGGTCAGATAGTTTTTGTTGTAGTCGTTTTTCTGATCCTGCTGTAGTATATGGATTGACTGCAAATAAAAACCTTAAAGTGAATTTGCCGACTCTCAACCTATTATCTTGAAGTTATCTTCACAGTGTATAATGAGTCCAATACTTGGAAGAATGGCATTTTTTTTTTTTTTTTTTTTCACTGTAAGAGTGGATTGCTCAGTCTTCTTTGCTTCTCAAAGGATGATGAAGACGCGAACAGTTCAACGAAAGAAGTCACGTTAGAAGACATGTACAGTGCTGCAAAAGAAGTTGATGGAACTGGCACAGTGGATACAACAAGCAATGCCGCAGAGAGGTTAAAACTTAATCAGGCCACCAGTACATCTGCTGGTGAAAATTCCAACCAACAGGTAACTGAACAGGGAAAAAAGCGCGCTGTCTCCCAATTCATGATTAATGACTTCAATTTATTTCTCTTGTCATATATCATACCCTTCATTTACCACTCCTTTCCTCTCCTCTTTCCTGTATCCTCCTGTCGATTGAAGGTTGGTAATTTCTCCTCACATTCTGTTCCTTCTTTTTCCTTTCTTGCCCTCCCCACCCCTCCCTTCTCTAGTCCTCTGGACACTTATCTTTCGTCCCGTCTCGTCCGATCCCTTGTCCTTTTCCTGCCCTGCCCTGCCCTGCCCTGCCCCGCCCGCCCCGCTCTCTCTCGCCATGCCCTTCCCAGCCACACCCCGCCCTCTCCCGCCCCGCCCTATCCTTCCGTGCATACCTCACCCTTCACTCCTCAACCCCGCTTTCTTCCCCCTTCTCTTCTCATCTACATTTTACATTATTTGACTCCATAGAGCCCCGATACAACGAATGCTGATGAAAATGGTCTCGACGAAGCTTGCGGCGGAACAGATTTACCTGAGGATGACATGGACGCCGCATTAGTAAACGGGATACCTATCGAAGAAAGTTTATTCGAAGAAGATGACATTGACGATTTAGAACTTGAAGATCTGGAAATTGTCGATTAACAAATGCTGAAGATTCTTTAGACTTCGACATGACCAACTGGAACATTCAACATAAAACCTGATGATGAGAGCTGTTGCTATCATGACAGTCTATTGAATCTTACATGAGGTCACTGCTAGGCAGTGTTCGTCATAGGCAAGAGTTTCAATGAAGTGAAAATAGCTCAAATTAATTATTTCAATACCTCTTGAAATAGTTGTAATGTAAAACGAAATTTGTAACATTACTATCGTTCTCAGAGTTTTTCTGCTTTTAAGAAAAAAGCCCTTGGGCACAGGTGCTGTATCTTGAAACCCTTTTCTTCAAGCTTCCTCCGTTCGGAAGAGAAGCTCTTGGAATGATTTTCGCGATGGAAAATATTGCCCTCAGCGTTATGACATGCGAATGCAGCATAGCAGGCAGGTGGGCCAACACAGTCAATAAATGTTTTAACACATGGCCCATTCTTGAAATGTGGCTGGTAAATATCTGTGAACAAGTTGATTGGCGTGTGTTGAATGAGTACGTGGCATGCGCTGGGCCGCAGGACTTTTAGTAGACCAGTTCAAACAATACAAATGCTTGGGATCATTTGATACGGAATAACGTGTAATGAAAACTTATTTTTGTAGTCGTCAATTTAAGGACAATAACTTGACTATCTTCAGACAATGTCTGTTTTATCCCATTACAAAAATGAAGCGAAAACTGATTGTAAACATCATCTTACGTGGCTCTTCCGGACGAATTTCTAACAATAAATTATCGCCAAATGACGTTGAGTGGTGGTAGTTCGGGGTTTTGTCAAACACTATCTATCAATGTCCTGTACTCAATCAGAGGTAACGATTTTGTTTCGATCGATCAGATTTCAAACTAAGCCGGAACATGACTTGTCCACGTGTTACTGTCTTTTTGCCCTTTGCACTGGTTACATGGTTTTGTGGTTCACTGGGGTTTTGAGGGGACAGCGAGCGAGAGATGACTGACTACAGTCTGACTACTTGTGAGAATCATTTAAAACTGCTCTTAACATCTGGAGACATGAAATTCTTTGGGTCTTGACAAGAAAAGATGGGCGTGTTGGATGTCGGGAAAGTTAAACGAGATGCTCTGGTAATTTTGACGCAGCCTACCCTGGTGCAAATGATCACAACCTAGTACTTCCATGATACCTAGAAAATACTAAGAACTCGTCTTTTCTTTACTAGATACAGTTTAATCTCCCTGATTACCCGGCTCTAGTAATACAAAGCGACCCCAGTTTGACCCGAGCAGCCAAATCGCTACTGTGTGTAAGTAACTTGAGTGGTCGCATATGAATGGCTCAAACCGTTAAGTCGGTGAGATAACTGCATCTGATGCGCGGCCTGAAACGAGCTACGCCACAATTTGCCGCATCTTGAAAAGTTTCGCCTAGATTTTTCAAGTTCGTTGTTTGAATTCCATGTTAATCTTCTCCATCTTTAACCATCCTTGTTTCTTTATGGGTTATTATTATCTCTGGTGTTTTTCTGTCTTAGTAGAATAATATTTTGAGATTTCCTTCAATTTAAAGGTAATTTTGTACGTGGCCAAATTTAACTGAAAATGCTGTGACTGAGCCCTTTCAAGGGTTTATATTGAGAAAGGATGTCATTGGCCGGAAGGTCTAACATACCAACGTGCTTACATGGAATAAGCTGCCTGGCCCTCAGGGTCACTACCACCCCCTCCTCCTCTCCCCCGTTCAAAGCACGTAATGTAGACTTGCCCTCTCGGGTAGCCAATCACAGCGCATGATTTCGTCGATTCAGCTTATGTAATAAAGCATTTTTATTGCTGTTCTTTCTAAAATTCTATTGTTTTAACAAAAACGTTTCTTACCTACTTTATCGCGTCAAATGTAAACAACACAACCTTACAAAGATGGTGTTTTTTGTTGTTGTTGTTGTTGAAATATAATATATTAAATCTGGCAGTTGCCATTAAGGCAATAATCAATTGTCGCTAGAAATTCGTCAACCCGTGACAAAGATTTCATAAATAAACTCCATTCTGCAGATTAAATTTTCGCTAGTGCATTTCTATAAGTAAACTTTAAACGTATGTCTGTCTCGATTAAAAGATTCTAAGTGAGAAACATTTAGTAAAATTACCATTTTCACGTTTTTGAGAACAAGTTCCCGTGCAAAAGTGGTCTAGCCCCAGCATGTCAATTAACCACTAATGGACAAGGGCTCCCTTTTTATACGACAGTTATTAGGAAACGATCGTCTACTTTTTTCCTATGACGATTCTATTAAAAGATAAGAAAACTTTCTGTATCATTTTGTAATCTTTTCTTGAAATATCACTGTTTTAAAATGCGTTTTGTTTCCAGGGCGCTGGAGTGATGTCCTGGCTAGCCTGCGAACGCAGACGTATTTCCGGCTGTCACTTGATTCCGCCAAAAAATAACGTCTGCGAATCCGAGCCAGGAAACGATTTCTGTGACGTAATGACTTTCGTTTTTCCTTGGCCAATCAGATTCCATGATAGAATGAAACTCGAGTGCTCCTCGCAGCGAATACCTTGCGCAGTAGTTCTGGGGTTATTTGAGCTAAACTGTGATTGGCTTAGAATTCCAACGTCACAGAAATCGTTTTCTGGCTCGGGTTCGCAGACGTTATTCTTCGGCGGAACCAAGTGACAGCCGGAAATACGTCCTGGCTGAAATGAAGTACATGTTGAGTCCATATCGGTCGTGTGGAAGAGGCATTCAACAAGTCGTCACCTTGACAACAGGAACTTGCAAAATAGGACTGTCGGCTTCCTCTATTTCTTTGTCTTCTTGTTTTTTCTCAGCTCCTCCTGGCTCGAGAGGCACCAGTTCCTCTCCATTATTGCTGCTTGTACTTTTACGGGCAGCTTTGTTCCGGCTTGACAGATTGTGACCTTCAAGAACAACTTCCCTGGCGGACACGCGGCGCGCGAGAATCGTGTCAATGTCCACGTCGGCGTTTTGTAGCGCGCAATGACGCGTTTCTGTTATGTTGTTCTCCAAGCTAAGGCTGCGTTTGGAATCCGCCATTTCACTTTCTTTGTCTAAGTCGTAGTTTTTTCTATGAATCAATGGAATTGTCAGAAAATTACACGGGGAACAAGAACGGCTGTCTCTTGGCGAACCCTTGTATCTATAATTGTTATTACTTTTCATGCTGCCACTTTGACTTTTATACGAGCTTCCGCGATGTGACATGTTACTGCTGTTCCGCGGTGATGCGCTAGGGGACTGGTGCGGAGAACGCCCCGAGCTCAAGCTGACTTTACTTCCGGTAACTCCTCGGGACGTCGGGATTGTCTCGAGTTGTTCCTGCAATCTGTTGCGCAACTTCTCTATAGCGGAGTTACAAACGCCTAAACGGCTTAGAATTTCCAGAGCGTCTATCTGAAAGTGTTTGGTCCCTATGGCGTAGAGATACGGATTTGTAAAAGAGTTGATCGGATATACAAAGACAAGGAAAAACTGAGCGGCTGGTACACCGATCAGGGCCTTCCCATATATGGCTATTAGGCTGACGAGCGCAATCGGGAACCAACAAGCGAAGTTAGTGATGACCAGCATCGCCATTCGCTTTGCTACCCGACTTTCTACGCGATTTGCACTCGTCCCATGTCCCGCACCTCCAAGGCTGCAGTACATTCGTCCATAACAGAATAGAACGAAGAAAAACGCCAAGCCATTGGTTGCTAGGAGAAAAGTAACGTAAGCTTTAGAAACAACGCTTTGCACTTCAAGCGGAAGACAGATCGCCACTTTCTGATAACTGCTGACTTCGAAAAATGGAAGACCGGCCACTGTTACAGCAAAACCCCAGCCTACCCCCATTAGTACAACTATCTGCTTTGTATTCAAATGCTTATAACGTTTCAGAGGATGAACGATGGTGAAATATCTCTCCACTGTGATTATCGTCAAAACGAATACAGCAAGTTCTGTGGAGAAAATCGATACAAAGCCGGCGATTTTACAACCATTGTGATATTGCCAACTGATGGCGAAGTTTTGATATTCACTCAGCGAGTAGAGGTCGGCGCTTGCAATCATCAACAGAAACATTCCCATGCAGAGATTCGCGAACGCCAAGTTGCACATCAGAATCTTGGCTATTGAGATCTTGCGTTTGCTCAGCAGCAGGACGAATAGTTTGAATGAGTTCCCAAAAATCGCGAAAACTAGGACAAACCAAGAGCAGACGCGTAAAGCGTTCGAATCCAGCAAGTCACCGCACGGATTAAACGCGTCATTCAGTGGCGTGCAAGTCAGGTTTTCAAGTGAATCTTCAGGCGGCTTAGTGACAACCGTGTCAGGATTAAAGCATTCGTCGGGAGGCAAAGTAATCACTTTATTTGGTTTCTTGCCGTTTTTCGAATCAGGAATGTCCCATCCACTGGTAGATTTGGTTGATGGGCGTACAGTTATCGGTGGCACGGACGTTGTAGTGGCGCCCTTAACGCAAATTTTCGCCGTGGGTCCTGTAGACTGACCGCTCGGTAGCGTAGAAACTTCCGCGAAGGCGTCTTTTTCAGCTTTGATGAGGCAGCAGTGAAAGGGATACTCCACACTGGCTCTGGTTAGACGCTTGAAAGAGACGATAGGTATTTCCCATAATGCTTTCGCTCCCTTGATCACGAGTGTTTTCAAACCCTCAAGGTCATCTCCAGGAAGGTAGGTGATTTGCGTCCCTTGGAGATCTCTGAATGAAGAAAAAAAAAAAAATAGAAAAAGAAATCAATGGCTTACTTCAAGTGAAAAAGTCCATGCCTTGTCAAGTTTAATGGTGAACGAAAAATATGAAATCGTCATTTAAGGCAAATTGATTTGAAATGTCACCGTATAAGGTTGTTTTAAATAAAATGGTGTAACGAAGGGATACTTAAAATGTATTCCTGACAAAAATTAATTGTCACTTTAATAAAACATGTGACATCAGATTTAACCCAAAGTTCTAAATCGTTGTTCATCGAATTAGTGAGATCTTTAAACTGTCTGATTTCACCAATAGTTATTAATTCCTCATTCTTTTATGAAGAAACGTTTTAACTATAGTATCGGCAGAGTAACTGTTTCTGCGCTAAAACTGCTGGCAACAAACTGACTGAGACTGTCTTAATGAAACCTTCTCAAGAAGAACGATGTCGTTGACTGCAAAACTGCTTCGGTTTGTTACATATCGACAACTAAAGTAAAGTAGTTTCCCTTTTGGAAAAGGAAAGTGTTGGTTTAGTCACCAATAACTGACTTCCTCTAAGTTGCTTTACACACTGATTGCTTAAAATATCGACTACTTATTGTATCGATAACCATATAACTCTCTAGTCCGAGACCCGAAAATATCTCGCCCAACATCCGAGCAGGTGCCTCAAATCATCTCCAATCCACGAAGCAAACCTTCTGAAATATTGAAATATTTCTTAGCCCAGAAAGGACAAAAACACCTCAAAGTTATACCCTGCGATGTTTATGTTACTGCCATTGACCTTGAAAAAAAAAAAAAAAAAAAATGGCCGCGCGAAATCCTGGGGGCGAGAAGAGCGCGCGCTTCTCGTCCCCAGGATTTCGCGCGGCCAGTTTTTCCTCGCAGTTTCCTTTCGCGTCACGCAACGACGGACTAAGCAAAAGAGGGAATATTTGTAGTCAAGATTGCTAACTATGAATGTGATATGCACTGATAAGTTGTATACACACAATGATCGAAGTCGAGTTCCTTGGAAAGCTTTCTGTCGTATGTCCTTCAGTCTACTTTCTTCTAAATACCTGTTAATGGACACAACAGAGCAAACCTGATTCAATACATTACTGCTGATAATAACGAAATATCTTTTCACCTGCCAGGACTTTGTCCAAATTGGAACCAGGTTAGCGAAGTTTATACTCAATAGACTCATAATCTCCTGGCCAGCCGCCAGAAACTTACCCGCACCCTTTCAACGCCCGTCACCAAATATAACAGACACAATGAGGCCTCCGACAGTACGAATCCCTAAGTATAAGCGCAGTTCGTAAACCCCGACTGTAAACACTGTTATGTTATTCTAGAAGACTAATATGACCCGGCTGACTACTTACAATTGATGAAGTTTAGTGTTGTTGATGAAGACTCTGTCTGGAATCACTGTAATGTGTGTGTACTTTAAGTCACTGAAAAAGAAAAAATGAGAGAAAATAAATTTTTCAATGTAACCTCGTCCAGGCTCCTTCGCGGAGGTTCGTTGGCCTGGGGCGCTCGCCGTAGACGGGGCAGTATCCGCTGTGCCGGATAAATGCAGTCTCCCATCTGTCGCAGGTAAGTTTCTGATGTAACAGGCTAATTTTCCCCAGCGTCGAAAGCATTCATATGAAAATGTGTTAAAACCTGCACGTTCATATTCAGGAAAATCAAAGTCAACTTATTTTTATATGAAAAGTTTTGCACAAGCATTCGTTCTGAGAAACGGAAAAACGAAAACTCGGGAGTGGCCAAAAAATAAGCAGAAATATTCGCAGAAATTTTCAGCAGAAGTAGAGTCGTACCCATGCCTCGTGTGATCTGTTATTGTTGTAAATGAAGGGGACTTGGTACCGAGTTTACAACTATCGAACAGTGTCATTATGGAATAGTTTAGAGAGAAATCTTAAGCTAAGAGAATCTCTAAATATTTTTAAACGAAAATTTCGAGGTAACCTCTTAGGTGAATTTTTATTTTCATAATACAATATTGTCTCTTAATTCTATTTCATATCATTCTTATTATTCCTTGGCACATTGACTTATTTCATTTTAATTTTAATGTAACATAGTAGTAGTATTAGTACCTAAAAGCCCCCATGGGGAGTGCTAATAAAATTTGTATTGTATTGTAGGAGTCTGGCGCGTAGATCTCTCCTGCATGATTCGGCCACTTTTTCGCGCCATTTAAACTTTTAAAGCAAATAAACGGACTTAACTTAAACCGTGAAATGTTTTGATTCGTAAAATATACTTACAGTATTTCAAGTTCGTGGTACTTTCCCAGTGTTCTAGCATCCAGTATCTTGACTGGATTGTTAGACATTTGCCTGAAAGGAAGCAAAGATGTGGTGAACTTAAGCAAGTCGTATTAAGAAGTTTAAAAATGTAAGTAACGGCTGCTTACGAGCCAAGTGGTCAATCAGGCCGGCGTTTATCTCTGGTGTCTGTAGCATGAAGCGACTAGGAGTATTTCTAATCCCCCTTGGATGGGATGCTAGTCCATCGCAGGGTTAACCCCGAGAATTATATTCGCCGGTACCCCATTTATACATCTGGGTGGAGAGAGGCACTGTGAGAGCAAAGTGCCTCGCCTAAGAACATAACACAATGTTCCTGGAGGCGAGCGAACTGACCAGGAGGGCACCCTGCCCGTCACTTTTAAGGTGGCTCAAAACAGTTTCCAGTACTTTGCAAAACTTAGATTTTGATGAGTCATTTAAACTACTTTTTATCAGTTGATGCTTCAATCATGGTATCAATAAAACGTCCAATTATTGCTGAACACGTTGTTATCATTTTCGTGACACAAGTTTCCATAGCATCAGATACGACCTGCTTAAGTCACCTTCAATTTCAGCTTTAATTACTCATAATTAAAAGAAAAAAAAAACGTCAAGGACAGTTAGATCCAATACGCAAAATATCGGGCCAGCGCGCCTAATTATAATTTAACCCTGACTGAAACACTTTGTTGTGCAAAATAGACCCTCGGTCTTTTTTGCATGGGCCTCGCTACGCTCGGTCCTTACTGCCAAAACCTTGGGCCGATATTCTGCAAGCACACTCCTCGCGGTCGGTTAATAAGATATTTTTCCCTACGTGTTTACTTTGGTAAAATATGTAATTATTATTACTAATTGCTACTAAGGTGAATAAGGAGGTTATACATACAGAATCGTAATGAGGGAATTAGCATCTTTAAAAACGGGAAGCACTTCGAGCTGGTTAAAGTTTAGATTTCTGTGGAGAAAAAAAAAGGAAAGATTAGCTTTAGTTTTAAGATCAAAACCAAATTCTTGTCACTAGTGTCCATAGTCGAGTCTCTTAAAGGAAAGTTCTAGTTAGGGAAATATCTTAACAAAAGACGTTGATTATCAACATCTTATTGAGCGCTAGTGAAAAATGCCAGCCTTATTAAAGAACAGTAAACCCTCTCCTTCAGCTTTAAGCTAGCTTTTGAACTTGAACTAACAATAATGGTTCCCGAACAAAGAATTCTGTATTTTGACACCAATGTTTACAATAAGGTGTTTGACAAAGTGCAAACAACAACAACAACAATAACAACAACAACAGTAACAACAGCAACAACAACTAGAAACGGCAGGAACACCGGTTACCAAGGACAATATAGCAAGGACAATAACAATAGCAGCACTGAACAGTGACAGTTGAAGGATGACAACAGGGTTCAGTAAAACTGATGTACATTTTTGTACCGCCACAACAAGTTTCGCTTTAGGCTACGCAGTTACAATATGGTGCAAGATGTTGCATAGTGTAACACTGATGCAACAATGTCCCCAAATGTGTTCAACATATAGTGCCAGCGATGTTGCAATGCACACGATTGCGTTGAAATGTGACGTGTGTTTGGCCGGAACTCTAAATAAGACAGACCGCGAAAAATAGCGCCCAGAACAACAACAACAAAAAACATCAACACTGCAAACTTGACAATTTTCATCACTTACAAGGTAGCCAGTTTGAGCTTGTCAAATGCACCATTAGCGATTTCTTGGAGTTTATTGTTGTTCAGTTCCCTTTTAAGAAGAAGAAAGATTAATGTTCAATGCTGCATTCAGTAAACATTCTAAAACACATCCAAACTAGCACAATAGGAATTGCTAATTTTCAACTTACAAAATCTCCAACGACGTCAGGTTAGAAAATGTGTTGTCTTCTATCAGTCTTATTGAGTTATTACCCAAAAATCTGCAAAGTTGAAAACAGAAAAAAAACGTTTACGCAGTAAGAGACACAACAAATGCTTTACTAGCTTTAGTTAAAGTTTTCGAAACTTATAGTGTAAAAAATATAACCTTGTTTTTTTTCTTTCGTACTGCGCACTTTTATGGTGCAAAGTTACCTCGCGGTGGATACATATTAGATATTAAATTCATGGCTGCGCGGAAATACAAAATTATGCTGAGAGCGTTGAGAAAAGAAATTTCGTATCTCCGGGCGGCCATGCTCCCAAGCTGTAGCTATCATATAAACAACAAAGCTAGAAATGCCAAACCATTTTTCTCTGGCTGCGAAAGGCGCGATTTATTTTGTAACCATGGCAACAGTAATGTCATTTTTCACGTATGAAGATGACATGTTATTTCTACAAGTAAATATATGTTTTCGCGCGAGAGTATTTCATTGGGGTTTATATAATATTAATATACATGAAAAAATTACTCGATTCTGATCGGCTGAGAGCAGTGCAGTTCAAGTGTAACACTAGTGCAAAAAGTGTAACACCAGTGCAAAACGTGTAACACCAGTGCAAATCACACAACGTAATACTAGATTATGATTGGCTAAAAGAAAATAGGAAATTTTCTAAGCCAATGATATCACGCAAAATGATCGCAAAAATTCAGTGCGGAAACTTTGAAAAAAGCTTTTTCGAATGAGAAAAATTGGCTTCAAGAAAGATCTTCCAGAATTCAATTGTTAATTTCACTAGCGCTATCTGACTAGAAAAAAAAAAAAAAAAAAAAAAACCGCGCTACTTTTTCATCCAATCAGAAGTATTAAAAACCAAAACCAATCGTGACTCGTTCGTACTCGTTCTCCCGCGCTTTGCGTCAGCTGCTTGCAAAACTTCGAATTTTGGTTGCTGCGCTAGATTCTCTCTGTCCTTTGTGATTGGCTGGAGTGATTACTTTGGCTTTGGTTTTACGACACTGAATCGAAAACAGCTCTAATGTAAAACCAATCTCGTTCCCAGAGCCTTCGTTCCCTTTGACCAGCGGTCGGAAAACGAGAGCTCTGGGAGAACCATTTTGAAATAACCGAATTCTGGTGATTCTGTCTATCCGGTTTCACTGCGCAGTCTGCATCTACAGTGCATGCCTGAAATGGTTGCTCCCAGAGCTCTCGTTTTCCGACCGCTGGTCAAGGGGAACGAAGACTCTGGGAACGAAATTGATGTAAAATCGATTAGTGTAAACCGATTACTTTTCGACAGTCAAGTGAAAACAACTCTATATAATAAACATGACGTAAAAATTAAGGCGCCATGTCTTGAACCGAAGCTAATGAACGCACTTACAATTCTTCCAGAACGCTACGATTGGAAAATGCGTCTTGGTGAATGGTCTCGATAAGGTTGTTGTCAAGATACCTGTAATTAAGAAATTTATTACTTTTTCTACATGATACATGCAACTAAAGAAAGTTACTGTGATAACAGGACCATGACGACTGTTCGAATTCAATTGTTAATTTCACTAGCGCTATCTGACTAGAAAAAAAAAAAAAAAAAAAAAACCTTCATATTTTCCTGCTTTGGAAGGAAGTTGAAAGGAACTGAAGTTGTTTTCCACAATCTTTAAAAGAAGAGAACTCCATCGCGAATAGAAACTGCTACTAAATTAAAGGGCACTTTGCTTTCGGAAATATGTGCCTAAATTTAAAAAGTTAATATGAAGAAATAAACGAATTCACGAATTATCGTTTGCAAATTAACAGTGTACGTGGTCATTTTGGTGGAAAATAATATAAAATGAAACCATTCTCTCCACTGGATTATCTTTGAATGCTGTCAAACAATACACATGCATTAGTCCCGTTTCATTTTGTTTGTCAACAATTTGTACTGTTCAATTTGGCGGGAAATTCTCCCCGGTTTTTCCAGACAAATGGGAAACTTTCTTCGCCTTCTTCGACACTACAACGATCGAAAACACTCATTGTTTCCATCGAAACCCCATACTTCTGAAAACACTGTCCGTTGGAGACATCTGAAAATAGCCGGAGCCTTGTTAATTTCGTGATCAGTCTGGACAGCGAGAACGGATACTTCATAAAATGCCGACGTCATTCACATAATGTGCGCATGTGCCAGTGACAGGTTTGGTGTTTCAGTATGGCGTGTTAACGTTTCGAGCGTTTTATTTAAGCGTTTTATTGTGGACGGGAAAACGCTGCGAAAACACTGGTGTGGATGGGAAGCGTTTTGGAAAGTTAACTGCAAAATTACGCTCAATTCAAATCACGTGATGCTATCAATCTACTTCTCATAGTTAATTTACTTACAATTTCTTCAATGATCCAAGACGTTTAAAGATGCCTGGCGAAACACTGCTTATTTTGTTTCCTCTGAGTTTCCTAAAGTAAAAAAAAAAAAGAGAACAACAACAACAACAAAAATATATCATGCACACATCCAGATGCAAACTAACTCACTATTTAAAACCTGTGATTGGTAAAATTGGTGATAAAGTGTATCGCTGTTGTTGTTTTGCTATGCAACTTATCAGCTTGCTCGACACTAAAATTTACCAAAAAACAAAGTTTTCCTCCTCCAAGAAAGATATTCATGGAAGGGATGGAAGGGACTAGGAAACAAAAACTTCCATTTCTTCGTCTACCTTATTATACCTTGTGCCTCTGTTTCAAAACGAGTCTTAGTGCGAAGCCTTTTCTCATGATATGAAAATAAGTTTGAATTGTAATGGTATTTGGATCAAGTGGCGTACAATTCAGGGAGTAATCGCGCGAGTAATTTCAAAATCGGACAAGCGCGAAGCGCGAGACCGATTTGAAATTACGAGCAAAAAAAAAAAAAAAAAAAAAACCGCGCTACTTTTTCATCCAATCAGAAGTAAAATCAAAACCAATCGTGACTCGTTCGTACTCGTTCTTCCGCGCTTTGCGTCAGCTGCTTGCAAAACTTCGAATTTTGGTCGCTGCGCTAGATTCTCTCTGTCCTTTGTGATTGGCTGGAGTGATTACTTTGGCTTTGGTTTTACGACACTGAATCGAAAACAGCTCTAATGTAAAACCAATCTCGTTCCCAGAGCCTTCGTTCCCTTTGACCAGCGGTCGGAAAACGAGAGCTCTGGGAGAACCATTTTGAAATAACCGAATTCTGGTGATTCTGTCTATCCGGTTTCACTGCGTAGTCTGCATTTACAGCGCATGCCTGAAATGGTTGCTCCCAGAGCTCTCGTTTTCCGACCGCTGGTCAAGGGGAACGAAGACTCTGGGAACGAAATTGATGTAAAATCGATTAGTGTAAACCGATTACTTTTCGACAATAAGTGAAAACAACTCTATATAATAAACATGACGTAAAAATTAAGGCGCCATGTCTTGAACCGAAGCTAATGAACGCACTTACAATTCTTCCAGAACGCTAAGATTGAAAAATGCGTCTTGGTGAATGGTCTCGATGAGATTGTTGTCAAGATACCTGTAATTAAGAAATTTATTACTTTTTCTACATGCAACTAAAGAAAGTTATTGTGATAACAGGACCATGACGACTGTTCGAATTCAATTGTTAATTTCACTAGCGCTATCTGACTAGGAAAAAAAAAAAAAAAAAAAAAACCCTTCATATTTTCCTGCTTTGGAAGGAAGTTGAAAGGAACTGAAGTTGTTTTCCACAATCTTTAAAAGAAGAGAACTCCATCGCGAATAGAAACTGCTGCTAAATTAAAGGACACTTTGCTTTCGGAAATATGTGCCTAAATTTAAAAAGTTAATATGAAGAAATAAACGAATTCACTTATCATCCCATATGACGTCTTAAGATGTGATATCCAACATGATAACACAGTAAAAAAAACAACAACCAGAACAAAACAAACAAACAAACAAACAAACACATGATGACACAGCTAGTGGAACTACCAATTAGATAGAAGTTATTTCAAGACTCAACTACAGATGTTAAATAAGGTACTCACAATTTCTTCAGTTTCTTGAGACAAGTGAACATGGCACGCTTTATTTCTACAATTTTATTGCGGGATAAATCCCTGTAAAATAGAAATTAAACAAATCTAATGCACTTTGGTCTTAACAAGATAGCGATTAAATAAGGCGAAACCTTTTAGCCCCGCCGATTACTTCTCAAGCAATATTCTAATTTTTCTTTCTTTATTTTTAGACTATTTTTAAAGATAACGGAACGGCTTCTTATCGAAATAGGATTGTCAATTGAAAATACATAGTGATTTGTCTGAATCCCCATATTCCAATAGATGCAAACCACCCAAGCTAAAGAGGTCTATTATATGTCTTCGTTTTCGATCGCTGGATTCACGGAGAGAGGAAAGTTGCTCTAGTTGTAACTAAAATAAAATGTGTAAACATTTGAGTGGATGATATGGAGGAAATACAGCCGTTTTACATAGACTCACAATTCTTCTATGTTTTCAGTTGCCTCACATGGCTCAGAGTTAAATGTTTCGCACTCTTCATCAGTCATTTTACTGTAAAAAACAGTAAATAAAAAAGTAAATACCAAATAAACAAACAAATAAATAAATAAATAATGAAGACTGATACCAAAGCAGCAAGGCAAGCTGTATAAAATCATTTTTTCCTGAGGGGACGGAATAACTTTTCTTTATATAGCGCTCAGGCCGTATATATTGATATAACTGTTTCAATGCTGTTTTTTTTTTTCTCTCTCTCTCTCTCTTTTCTTGTAAATTTGGCAAATCAAAGTGATTGGTTGGTTTTTGTTGTTATCTATGCCGCGAACGTGTACAAGTCACCTGTCTGTCGGAAAAGTCTCAAAAACTCTAAATACATTTTTAGGTTCCAAGATTATCAAGAGTTCCTTTATTTTCAAAATACTCAGAATGATTAAGAAAAGATTCATATCACTCTGTAGAGATCTAGAGCTCAAACATTTATCAAACTAAACAATATAAGCATATTCAAAGAAGTCGCGGAGAAAACGGCTTCCTACATTGTAACTAAGATTCATAGAAGTCTTAAATATATATTGTAAGTTAAAGGAAGCAACCAAACTGGTTATCACGGTTTAATTTAGTGCTGGCTTTTGTAATGGCGTTTATGAAGAATTTACATCCCACAGGCTCACAAAATTTGACAATTTGAATTACTTTCTCCAGCAAAGCACATTCTCAATAAATAATTTGTTTGCTGCTAGGAAACATACGGAAATAGGCACTAAATATTTATGTTTGTAAACACGCTTGTAAAATAGCGGCAAAAAAACAGCTAAGACGGATTAAGCCACGAAACAGTAAATAGATTATATACTTACACGACTGTCTTGTTTAAGATACTTTTCGCTTGCATTGAGCAGTTCTTCGCTTTCGTTAAAGAGATGATAAACAAGAACAGAGCCAAGATGAATCGTGGCGTTTTCATGGTTGAAGTCAGTTCCCCGATTTGTTTGAAGATCTGATCGGACGGCTGGAAAACAAAACCAAAATGTTAAGCGCTTCACAAAATGTAATTCAAAATGTGTAGAGGTACTTATTACTTACGAAAAGCGATATTCCCTCGCGGCGATAATTACATTTCAAAATAATCCATTTGATTAGGAAGCGAGCTTTGACAGGTCCTCAAGTCAACGTCAAAAAACGAGTTGTCAAAGCTTGCGTCAATACGCTTCAGAAAGGCAAAGTGTCTTCAATTTCGGTCTTCAATGCTTTGTAATAAATGCCTGTCCAGAAAGCTTTTAGCTGAACAAAAGAATTTTCATTAACACACAGGAGTCTGTAATACAAGAATGGTTTGAGAGATTATAGAGTCCGCATTGCTTAAGCATTTATCTAAGCAAGGGTGCCTTATCAGGTAATTATCACACGCCAAAGCAACTAAATGCTTATGCGATACGAAATTTATTTAGTGCGTATAAACTCGATTTAGTTATTTCGCGGTTTCTTTGTTCATTGAATTAAAATGCAAATCGATCTCTTGTTGTGATCGAACAAGGAGTTGGCGATTACAGTTGTCATTGTACTATCGATTTTGGCTCAAAAGCAAGTGAAATGAATAAAAATATCGGCAGGCAAGCGACACGAAAGCAAATCTAACAGAGCTCCATGTTTGAAACGCCAGAATTATTCTAATTATCAATAGTTATAAAACGTTCAACTCTTTTTAAGCACGTGATAAAGCGTCAGAAAATATAACAAGCGACGCTTTCTTATATACAAAGATCGTTGTGTCAAAAGGTATTTTCTCTTTAGTAATCTCCATACATTTCTCTTAGTACAATTTGGAAGAATTACTGGATATATCAACCCGTTGAACCCCATTATATGCCGGTCTCTATGCATTTCTTATATTTTACTGTAAGGAAAATTTGATTCTGTTGGCCCCCTTTATCCTCTTTAAACACTGTTGTCAAAATACAATTTTCCATTCTGGTCGTCTCGTTTTTCTTACGATCACAGTTGCGAGAATTTGTTTCAATTAAAATGAAAAAAGCGTAGCTCCGGCTATCATTGTGTCGTCACAAGCTTAACTGACGCTTTTAAGAAAAGGTAAAGGCTGCAATGAGGTTTTTCCTTCATAGCGGCAACGCACTGGAAGCGTGACTAGGCACACTCTGTTTGAAGTTACTGTCAGAAATAAATGAACTAAAGCAAATCACCGGGTTTGCAAAACAGTACTGCGTACGAATTGCGGGCCTATCAAAGCTTTCTTTGGCCCGATAGTCGAGCAATTAAGTAAATCTGTTAGCTGGTGGAGGTCGTACATCACTTGTATCCAAACAACCCATAAAACGACTCCATGAAAGTGTGCCCAGAACTTCACACTACGATTCCGATTAAAATGATTAAAAATCTGGGTCGAATTAATGATGTAAAGTGATGCTGCCTAATTGAGACACATAAAGTATTGTCTGTCCATATGAGGTGGATTTCTTCACGGATAGAATAATACTCCTTATTAAAATCAACACGGATTCATTTACCCATCACACCTCACAAGTCAATATGGCAGCTTGAAAATCAATTTACACAATGCAAAATTGCTGTTTTATATACAATATTACACATTTCTTAACGCTTCGCTTTTGAAATGGTTGAATCTTTAACGCAATTTCACACCAAGTTCTGAAAAAACCCGGGAGTCCTAAATCATGGCTGGACAAAATTGTTTTCATCCTAAAACGATTCGAGTGTACAGCATGCTTGCTCGAAAGTGAAACAAAATTAAAATAATAATTTTTGGTTTTGTTTTGTGCAAACAAGAACGAATTGTAGCATTTGGTCAGCTTCTTTTACCATTGACGTGGTCTAGGTTGTATTTATTTAACAATATCCAACAGACAGAGATGAATATCGAAAAAAGAAGAAAATATGAAACCTCAGACGTCTACAAAAGTCGGCTAGTAATACTGCCATGAGTAATAATGCCATTTGTCGGTATCAAAACATCACACCGGTAATTATAGGATTAGGTATGCTCGAATTTTTGAAACAGAAAGTAGTTTTTATTGGAGATGCTAGAGCTAAATAGCAATACCGAGACCCAAGTTTTGGCAGACAAGTTTATTTCACCAAAGACGGCCAACAAATGAAATATGCAAAGTTAAATCAACACTTTGGTCTATTCCTGCGATGCTTTAGAGTTGGTGAGTTACATATTACAACAACAAAACAAAGGAAAAGAGCTTTTACCTGAAGTAGTTCGATGTGGCTCACATTTAAAGTGTGTATGGACTTGTATGAGGGTGAAAGAAAGACCAGAAACACTGCACTAAGTCGATCACCCGCCAGCCTCTTAACAAACCCCAATTCAATCTAAAGCGAGCAGGTTAAGGCAGTTTAGTTAAAGGATAAAATTGTTATCCTTTAAGACGATTGGCTGCTTGATTTGCACAAAACCTGACGCATTTGTCACCGCTCAAATTGTAAGTTAAACAAACGGCAGCTGCGCAAACGTGTTTCCCTCATGTAAAATTACTAATTCCATGGAACCAAATGAAAAATAACGCAAAATTGACAAGTGATTCACAAACTTCATTTTGCCGGTATGAAACGTGACCCATTTCGGCGCTCTCTTGAAAAATGATCAAATATGACGGCTTGAGTTGAAAACTTTCATCATCCTTGTTTGATTGGGGTTCCATTTCACCGAAGCATTACCGTTATGGCGTCTTAGATTAAACAACATGTAATGAGAATTCACACACTTTTACTACGCTAAGCCAAACTTGATTGGTTCGGCTAATAAATTAAGGCCAAGAATACAAACCTCGAAGAAATTGAGTAAAAAGATACTTGTATATTCAAGATGTTCACTCCTTTTAATATCGCCAACATTTTCTTGACACTTGCACTATCCTTGAAGAATAACATGACAGTTCCATCTCAGATGAAGACACTTGTTCAACAATGAATACCACAATATTTTCCAGCTGACTGCATAGAAACTACATGAATATTCTTTCACCTTGTTTGCTATATATATTTTGGTTTTTATACGAATTTTTTTCTCATTTTACCTCTTCTAAGTTGCGCAATAGATTTTTGCCACCAACCAGGCCAATAACTTAAATGCTCATTAAATAACTGTGAATTTATGTTTTTTCAAATGGTGCACATCATCCGCCATTCAATTTTGTTTTTAGTTTTAAGTTTTTGTTTCGACTCTCCGACCTTCTATTAATTAAGTCGCAGGGAGGCGTAAAAGATAGTAAAATAAAAAGTATTCTTAAAAAACAACTTTATTGCTAAACTTTCAATAAAATAGTGGCGAAATAATCAAAAATAAACAGGACCCGTCATTGTATTTTGTGTACTGTGGCCGGTATAGTAGAGAAATAGACTTCTATTCGCTGCTTTTTTAATATAGTTTTTCAAGCTGGGTCGACTGTAAAAACTTCTAATGGAATAAATAAGAATGTAGGAAATATAAAACGTTTCAGCAATTCAGCGAAGGCAGAATATGCTTTCTTTTTTTGATTATGATCCAGTTATTACCCTAGAGATAACAATTACTTAGTAACAAGATAATTGCATCTTTTGCAAGGCACAAACATTGAATAGAAAAGTCGTCCCTGTTTCGTTTTATAAATAATAATTTTCTTTGATTACTGACAAAGGCAAAGAACAGAAAAGGGTGGTAAATATTACCCGTTCTGATTTCAAACTTCTACAAGGTAATTCAAGTAATCGAAAAGTCATCACTTTATCGTTGTGAACATTTCTCGAAGCTCACGCGTCTTTGTTTACTTGATGTTACCATAACAATCATGTTCTACAGGCCTGCACCATCCAAATTGATTTTTTTTGTGGTGAATGTTTTTTAAATTGTTATTTTCAATATCTTAAGTTAAACTCTTGTCCTTAGGCCATCGTAGCTTGATTAAAAATAAAACACAGTTGTTTGTGTTGAATTTTTAATCTTTAGTTGGTTTCAGCATTTTAATATCATTTTCAATTTTTGTGGGTTATTTTGGCGAGTTTCCGGTATTTATTGAAATTCTTAAACTCCTTGATGGCTAAACTAAATTTATAACAAAGCGCGCGCTAGTCCTACCTAATTCCTATTATTGAGCCATCATGAACGAAATCTCTATATACGCACGACCGTGTGTATATAACATGACGTGTGCAGTTTCAATTTAACTGCAAAATTTTCGTCGAGTTTAGTCCAAGTTGCTTTTGTGTAACAAGCGAATTTTTCATTGACAACTTTAGAACTGAACCAGGTTAAGCGTTTTCGTTCAACTGTTGCTCAACTGATTGAGGCGTGTTAGGGTCCTAATGACCTTTGTTTTCCTTCATCGTGCATTGTGAAAACTTTTTAGTCAATGACAAATAGAACATGTTTTGGCGCCTAAGAATTGGTTCATGCTTTTAGCTGTGCGTACATCCACAACTCGATATACGCATGAACGAATTCTTTAATGATGGCGTTCACGCTAACCATGAACCAATTTTTTGATGATGGCTTTTGAAATCTACGAAGTCATGTGGCCATGATCACGTGACGCTCACTAAATGAAAGACTTTAGATACCTTACTTACTTGATCCTGTCAACCCCAAGTTTCAAAAACTCAAAATACTTAGCTCAGTTTTAATAGCAAAAACAATAATACAAATGTTAGGAAAGATGAATAACAATAATAATATTAAAATGTAAAAGGTGGAATTATTATGCCGCAATTTAGCGCCGAGTTGGGCGAACAAAGAAATTCGTTTTGGTGAGCACGTTAATTCCTCTTAATTTTGTCTCCAAAATTTTCTACAGTCTTCTGTCGATATGATCTGCATAACAAATGTCATCAGGTTTTGTTTCTTACGCATACAGTCGAACAAAAGATCTCAATGGTGAAAAGCTGGTACGGTGCATTGGGTTAACTTTACCATATCATGCAAAAAATTCAGTAAAGCCATCCTCAGAATCAATTTGTATTTCTCTTTTTAAAAAAAAAAAAAAAAAAAGAATATGAAGATGCAGTTAAAGCAGAAACTCGATATTTTGTTAATAGCCGGCAATGGCCCAAGCCTTGCTGCGCTTGTTAATTATTGCGCCTTGTTAGTCATTTGAAGTAATTCATATTTCATTCCTTCGACAATATTATTTCAAGGATTTCCACTGAACATTTTTACTAAAACGTTTGCGCTTTTTTTGAACATAACTAACTGACATGGAATAAAATTTTGGAATTATCACTGGGCCAGGTGAATGCAGCTTTGAAAACTACAGAAAAAACAATTTACAAATAATCACACGAAAGGGCTACAGGGTTTACATTTGGCTTTGAATAATATCAGAAAAAAAAAAAAAAAAAACAGCTAGACGTGGTGTTGGAATGAACTTACTAAATTGTATGCATGGAAAACGTTATGTGAAACATGAATGTGACGAAGAGTTTTGGTACAAAGGCGAAGTAAAAAGGAAAAATGAAGAAATATAACAAACACGTATGCAAAATATTTGCCTTTCAATTAACTATATCCATCACATTTCATTGTGTGAATTCATAAAATGCAAATACTAAAGCCAATTTTGGTAATTTGGTATGCTTAGAATTCCATTTAGCGTCGTTAATGAATTTGTTCAACAAGATCTTATCTTCTGACTTCAAATTGCAATCTTTTCTGAAGTTTAGTCATTATATCACCAAAACAAACAAATCGCTAATAACCCCTTGGTGAGCATCTCTTGGTGCATTCGGCCAACCAGCAGATATTTGAAAGCAAGAACCTTGCAGCTGAAGTCTAATTTTAAACAAAACCCCCACTCAATTGTGTCAATCGACGTGTGCCTTATATTATTGTGTATGATGAATGGAGCAGATGCATCTAGTAATCTTCTGAAAAAGCTACAAAAACAGGAACACTCGGGGACGTTTTTGAAGGCATATTGTACAAAACAGACGTATAAGACGTTAACTTAAGGCAATCTCCAATTTCTGGAAAGCAGGTTACTTTTCAAAAAAATAGGTACGAATTAATACAACGTTTTCCCCGTCAGTTTATTGTGTCGGCGTACCACCTGCTGCCATGAAAAAGTCCTTCATTGATGGATACGAAATGGAAGAATACTAGCTTCTAGAAATGAGAACATAATGGCATTAAATTTTCACGAAAGTGCGAGGACTTATTACAATTACTATCTGCTGAAGCAGTTACCAAATGATTTTTCTTCAGTTTTAGATTGCCCAGTGACAAAATTAGAGTAAGCAAGGAACTCTATTTTAAATGCAAAGTTTCTAAACTAGGTTGGAATTGGCTTACAGTCATGTTTTAAGATATTAGTAAACTTTCCGAAGTTCTGAACGCTTAATGTAATGAAAGTATATCATATATTTGAGACTTTTTGAGTTGAAATCTTCACATTTTTCACTGTCTATGCCAAGATATGACTGCAGTGGCAAACTGAGCGTATACATGAAACAAACCGGAAAGATTCGAGAGTTTCGAGGCATGATGTTAAAACTGTGTTCTAAAATAAATTACCTAAGATCTTAGATCGACGAAAACTGTCTCTATTCCCCATTTAAATGTTCTAGGAACATCTTCTTGATACGCAAAAAGTGACGTCGTGAACTATGAGCTCATATCTACCTGTTGTATTCCCTGTGGTATGGATGTTGATAAAAAAAAAATGGCCCTCACGTGTTGTTCTGTTGTTGAACGTCCAAGAGAAGTTTGCTTAATGACTCAGTGGAACTTATCTGTCAAAGATAAAGCAGAAGTAGGTTGAATATTCAGTGAATTAATTCAGTACCGAGTAGTATAATTAAAAGCATGCATATGATATTTTTACCGGCCTCGCTTTTGTCAATATCAATCTATCCTACTTTTGTTTTAAAGGATCATTTGCGGTTTGGCAATTCTCCCTATTTAAAATAAAGCCAGTCTAAACTTAGCATCCTTCCACATTGTAAAGCGGAATAAATTTTCAGTCGCCGGTATGACTAAACTTGTACTCGTATTAACCAGCTGGCAATTCAACCGTTTAAATTAATGAGCTATAAGTTACGAAACCTAACTCTCGATAATGGTGAAGACTTCGAGAAAGCATATCTCACACGTTTAAGTTCTTTTGTGTCACTGTATACCTACCTGCCCTGTTCAAATACATGTATATATATAACATTTATAGACGGGAAAATGATAGCAATTTTCAACGGTGGTTGCCCGCAAGACCCACTAAAAGGTTACGGACGTTAATTAAACACTGCAATCGCGAGGCGCATAAAAGTATTCTACAAGTTAAATTCAAGGTAGTTTTGTCTTTTTCTTAAGCCAAAGGCAATTTATTTATTCTAGAGTATTCCTTAATTTATCTCGGTCACGATTCCTGAATTTTTTCTACTTGCACAACGCGTGAGTTATTTACGAATTTCGTCTAAGAACTTTATCGTATCGAATCGACTCGAATGTGCCACGGAGCCATTAAAGCTCTTCTTTAATTTGATATTAAAATCCGATGATTAATAGTTACGAGGTAGACTTTTAACTTCTTATTGGAATTGTTAATTAATCAACAATTTTTCCAAGTGCCCACGTTGGACAAACCAGGCGCCGGCGAAACGCCGAGTTTTTTTTTATTATCATCTCGGAGTCAACAAGGGCGAATCAGAATATATTAATCCAGCAGAATCGTTATAAAAGATAACAAAGGTTCTAGGGAGGATCCAAAAATTGCGGGCTTTCGAGATGGCCCGTTTGAATTCCAAGTTTTGTGTTGCGTGACGATAAAATGGCGGCCCGAGAGGACTGTCGCGTAGGTCAAAATATGACCTATTTTTTATTTGGTTTTGCTAAGTGCACAGTCCTTGCATTAGGCGCAGAATTAATGTCAATGTGTCGGAGCTCTATAGTGATAGCTTTTCGTTTTCATAGCAAAACTCAATGGCGAATATTTCTGGTAATTCACGGCGACCATGTTGATGGTCAGCCAACCTTACACGTCCGTTATTTATCTTGGTACAGTTCTTATCCTTTTAAACAAAAACATAAGCGTTAACCTCATAAATAACCGAATTCTAAGCTCTTACTCAAATCCCTATAATCTTAACTATAGCTTTTAATTAAACTTTTAAATTATTATAAATGTTACACAGAAAATTTTGATGTAGTCTTAATTCTACTTTGCATTTGCCGGCAGAAATTGTGAGGATTTATCTTTTTTAATGTATATTAACAATTTTATTCTCGCAAATGCTAAAATCTCATTTAAATTTATAGTTCCTGAAAAGACTCATTTTACTGGGAAGGTTCATTAAGGTATCTACGTATGTAACTCTGCGTTTTTGATGGACATGAATCACGCCAATATAAATGGATATTTTTACTGGAAACAAACGCTATCTTTCATGACATATTTAGCTAATGGAATTGTGCACTGAAACTGATCGTATGAGTAAATTTCGAGATTCTTGAAATTCTTCATCTAGTATAATAAAAATTAGCTGTTCGTCCATTGCGATTTTGTCTTTTGCGTTTCTGTCATGACTGTGTAAACACCCTGATATTGTAGAACCAGATTGTAAGGGAGTATTTTACATAATGTTCTCATATACAACACGATATTTCGTACAATGTGTATGTATTTCCACCACTAAAACAGGCATACCATGGCTCGATCGATCTTTTTCATTCTAAATTGAAATTAAAAAAACATTGTTCAACTAGTCAAAAAGGTGTTAACTATAATTCACGACAAATTTGCAAAGCCACAAAACTTACTAGAATGAGTAATCGCTAGTTACATGTTCAGTCAAAAAATCTCGAATTCAGTACCAAAAACTCGTGATCCCACTTCCACAAAAACTTCCACGTGGTGCCTTGGTCTTATTCTGTGAAGAACTAACTTTAAGACTGACTTAATGCCCGCTGTTATGAAAGGAGAAGACTATAGCATAAAAAAAACTGAAGACCAAATGATTTTCGGGAAGAGGCATGGACCAAAAATCTTTAAAGTCCCATTGCTTTCATGCAGCACAAACAATGAGACGCCATGTTGGAATTGCCAAAAAGGGCTGGTTACAGAGTTCCTAAGAGCCATTTTCCTTTTTTGCGGTTTCGCTTTGATTGGATGTTGATTAATTATGTTATATTAACGAAACATTCAAATTCAAGCTTCAGATAGCTCTTGGCGGTTTGAGAAAGTTTCCTTTATTGTTTCGACACTCCCCTGAAGGATGGAAGTTTCTTTTAGAAATTTGTTAAAATTTCATACACAGCTTTACCAACAATAATGTCTCATAAATAAACAAAATGGAATTAGCATGAAGTTATGGAAAGAACAATTTAGCTTGACAACTGAACGCGTGGCGTACAAATGTCCGAAAAAACAATAACATTTTCATATTTTCGCTTTGCAATAGAAAAAGATGTTTGGGCGGAGTTCGAAGTTGTTAGAACTTAATACATTATGGTCAATAGTCGGGTTTAACATTTTGCGCGATACATATAACGTATTCCACATCTCATTTCACGCTACAAGACAGCACGTATAATTACACTTGGTGGAGGTTGATATGGCGCCGATTTTGGCCGCTTAGCACATTACAACTCATTACACGAACATATTTGTCTCACGTTAGGTGCGGTTTGGATATTCTACCGCAAGATAAGAAAGCTTTCGTTCGACAACTCACAGCCTTTAATTCATGGGTAAACATCATGGAAACCTTATCATGATGTCGCTGGAGCTACACACTTTGAAATAGCATTGTTCCTTGCACTTAGAGCGTAGCTTTGCGCGCTGTCAATAGAGTGTCGTCCACTTTAACACGTAGCCGTTAGCGTCGAAAGATAACAAAATAGTAATAAAGTTTTAGGTACTGTCTTAATGAAAAGACCCACTTTTCGAATGCTCTGCGACATTTTCAGAACTCCTTAGCAGTCTAATATCATGTTACACTATTATATCGTGCGTTGCAGTTAGTAATTCTGATATCAGTATGGGAATGAAATAACTCCTTTCAATTAATAATATTGAGGTCGGTAAGTGAATTAAAGTACGGTGAAACCCGACTTGTCAAAAGTAAGGCTCATATTACCTTTATCTGATCGAATGGTAAACAGAACGAAGCAACAGCTGAAATGTGGGCTCTTCTTTCGGGTCAAAAAAGTTCATGTTCCCCCGCTGTGAATTACATTCGCTTTGTGGCAAAAATATATGTTTCGTTCCATGGTATATGAAATGAAACTTAAAATTTGATATGATTTTCCGGATAACGTGACTTTTGTCAATAAGGGTAGTTTTCAAAACCCATCGCACAATAAACCAAAGAGATCACAACATCTGCTCGCTTTTTGCTCGAAATGTGTCGTTTTGCTGACTCTCAGGGCAGTAACGTTTATATATTTTGTTATTTGGCAACGAAGATAAGCGAATTTGTTTAGAAAAACATCGACAACTTACCTCGTGTTTGGACAGGCTGTGTGGCTTTCAGAAATAAGCCATTCCGACTGTGTCTTTTCATAAAGAACTTTCGAGGCCCACTCGTTGGTATATTGGCTACAGTATTTTATGGAGGGTTTTTCGATAACGACGCCTGTCACCTACAAAACAAATTCCGGTTTCGCAAGCAAGATTTAAATTAGCACTATTTGAAACACGGATCTGTTCTGCGAAATGTATGCCTGTCTATAAGTACTAATAACAAGCTGAATAAATAGGGCAAGACCCAGTTATATTTTGCCCTGCCGCGCATATAAACCGCAGGATACAGGTGTCTCCAGGTCTGACACGCAAATTTATCTACCTGATCGTTGATATCGGTTCGAAATACCCAGCAACTGGAATAAATTCAATTTCGTGTCAATTTCAAGACAGCTAAAATGATTAGAAACAGAAATTAGTATCGGATACACACGTTTTTTCTTCACGCCAAATTAGCATATTACCAAATTGATTATGGGTGTCTAATTTCAGAAAATATCTATACTAAACAGACAACCGTGAATTAAATACATACGTGGTTTAAAAGGCGCTAATAAAAATAAAAAGAATTTTTGGAATATTGTAGTTTCCTTAAAAGATTTTGTCTTGAAAATAGTCAAAGCCGCGGTTTATTTCATAATAACTTTAATTATCGAACAATCTTTCAAGGCGTTATGTTTGTTTCATGTATAATTCGTTTCTTTTCTCTATATCAGGAAGCTCGACACCCTTCAAACCAGCAACGCATTGTTTTGCTAATTTGTTTAACTGGCGTTGCCGAATCAAGGACAGTTTGAAACAAAATGTTTCAAAACGTGTTTTATTCAAATAACCTGCCAAGTTCAAGCGAGACGTATTTATCTACAGAACCAAACATGTCTTTAATTAAAATGCCAGATCAAAATATCTTGCTGAACGAGCCTAAATTTGGTGTCCATAGCAACACCACTGCGCGAGCTCTGATTGGTCCAAAATGCTGTTGTTTTACAATGGTACAAGCTTCATGCTAGCTCGTGTATTTTGTTTTGATTTGAAACAGACTGGCTTTCCTCACAAATTGTCGTAATATTGAATAATATAAAGACAAAAGTATATCGTAAGCATTGAGAAGATTGAACAAAAATCTGCCGACATCTCAGTGACTCTGGAAATAACATCTCCGCTACATTTTCGAATTGGAATCTCTCTCAACGTGTTATTTACTTAAACAGAGGTGATTTAATTATTAAGAAACTAAAATGGAGAATAACAGACTTATTTACAAAATTTGGTGGTCTAGATGACTCCCAAGGCTATAAAAATTCGCTGTTAAAGACCCATTGGGTCCATCTCAAAATTACTTCAAACTTAACCTGTAGGAGGGCAAAACATTATAACACCCAGCTATAGAATTGAGTGACAACTGCAGCAATTAACATGAATACATGGCACCACCGAAATAATGCAATAATCTTAGAAGAGAACCAGCACGTAGGAGAAAAAATTGCTGTATCTGTAATCCTTTTAGGTATGGTTCTAAAACTAGGAGTATCACTACCTTGTTTGGCTGAAATTTCGTAAGTCAACTTCGATTCGTTCTCTATTCCCTGTCGAATTAGAATGGAATTTTAAAGAGTAGTAAACCAGCCTCGTGGCCGATTTTCTTACTCGCAGATCAATCCCAACAGCTTCTCCTTTGGGAAGCACCAAGGATATTGTGTATCTTTTCTTCGTGTCAGTTCGCAGCAAAGAGCGGAAGCTTACCTCTTTTCCTTCCTCCGTACAGAGCACTTGAAGAGACAATAGTTCTTATCCCATAAAAAAAAAAAAAAACAAAAAAAACAAACTTAGGGCGACCACCCAGTGTATTCCAAAATTAAAACTGTCACGTTGCTGACTTATCTGTTGCTTAGCAACTAACGTATGCTTGTGTCACGTTGCTTAGCAACTATGTAGATGAAAACTGAATTTACTAATACCGCTTTAAGTGGTATTACTTTTTCTTTAACGTTTTCGGTTTAAAATGAATTTCGAAGAAACACTGTGTTCCATTCCGAGCTAGGGACTAAGAGGACTATAGTTAATTGGATTTGTAAGCGAAAAGCTACACAGGGTAAAGTTTTATAGCTTCTTAAGTCGCCTAACAAAAAGGAACACTAAAACGTAACATTCTATAGGGTAAATAATTAGCACAATGTCTGGTCCCGAGAATCTCAATGTTTCCCGTGGCTAATGTTATTTAGTATATTCTCAGCTCCGACTATTGCATTTCTAGCTCTCTAATTGGCTCAAAAACTCCGACTATGAGCCATTAGTCGGAGTTTTACCTAATATGGAAAATAATGCGCCAAGTTTAAAAATTTTCCGCACGAAGTTTTTAACTTCAGCTCTCCATAATGGCCGATACTGGCAGGTTTCAGGAGCTGTCTCCCTCTAAACTTCAAGAGATATTAGACAATGCTATCCCAGAAAAAACGAAGAAAGCCACAAAGTTCGGCATGAACATATTTAATGGTACGTATGTGGGAGTTTTACTCAAAAACTAGCAACAATTGTTACGTTCACTGTCGATATTTTGATAATTTATTCGTAACAACGACAAAAATTCTTACCTCGTTATTTACAGAATGGCTGTCAAGTCCTGTTGCCACAAAATTTTCGAAACGAATTGAAGACATGTCCAAAGAGGAGCTAAATGAATGCCTTAAATGTTTCTACACCTCCGCAAGGAAGAAAGACGGGAGGTATTACAAAAACACATCCATGAAGTCCATTCGAGCCGCCATAGATCGCTTTCTTCGCTCGCCACCAAACAACAAGCCTTTTTCTATCATCTCCGACGCTGTGTTTACCGAAGCCAATAAAGTTTTGGATGCCTTTGTAAAGGATCTCAGAAAGACGGGTAAAATAGCTGGAGTTGTCCATAAGAAAGCAGTGTCAAAAGATCAAATCCAGAGGCTCTTTGAAAGCGGCGAACTTGGGCCGGCCGACAGTCAAAATCCAGCCCAACTGCAGAGAACGGCATGGTTTTATCTCACCCTTTTCTTCGGACGACGAGGAAGAGAAAATCAGCGGCAGTTGAACCCTGGAATGCTCTCCCTAAGAACAACGCCTAGAGGTGTCGAGTATTTTGAGTTAAACAGACGACAGCCTGGTTCACTGCGCAGCACAAAAAATCATCAAGGCGGCCTTGGAGACTCTGAGGATGAATCCGACGCGAAGATCTTTGCCGTTGCTGGTTCTCAGAGGTGCCCAGTGAAAACAATCAAAAACTACCTACATCACCTGAACCCGAGTTCCGAAGCTCTTTTCCAAAAACCAAGAGACGGCCAAAGTCAGAAATTCAGTCCAACAGATGACAAAATCTGGTATTGCAACTCGCCGGTTGGCTCGAGCATGCTGGACAACATGTTGAAAAATATGAGCAGGCGAGCTGGCATAGAGCCCCATCTAACCAACCACTGCCTCAGGGCGACAGCAGTTACAGTTCTGTCTGACCATAACTGTGAAACCAGACACATAAAGTCTGTTACGGGACACAGATCAGACCAGGCGGTGGAATCGTACAATGATCGCCCATCCATAGAACAGCAAAAGAAGATGTCGCACGTTCTCAGTGATTTTGTCTCAGCCGGAGCCTCTGAAGCTTCCCCATGCACTGGTATCTCTGCAGCTGAGAAAGAAAACCAATGCCACGGCCAGCAAGAACGGCAACCTCAAAGTGAAGGGACAGTTTTAGTCCAAAATCAGTTCGTAAACACCGAGGTTCGGCAAAGCGAGCGAAGAAGCTTTCCGCAGGTTTTCTTCAACTGCAATGTCCAAGTTCACAACTACTACGGAGGCGGAGAATCAGGAAAATCTTCCTGAACTTTGAACACTATTTAAACACTTGAAAGCTTCCGAAGCGGTCTTTTTCCCTTGCATTTGAACGGTTGAATATTTCAAGGTTGATTTTGTTTAACAGTTGACCACAGTTTGTCGTTTGTGAAGCTGTCAAATTTCATTCAGCTCATTCAGTGATGTAATAATCAGGTGATCACGGCGCGCATGTGACCGGAAGTTGTATGTTTTTTTCACCGCTTTGTAAAATTGTTGAAATAAAAATCGGCGGCAAAAACCCGATTTGAGAATATACTAAAACAATTATTCCATTCGACCTTGTTGGATATGAAGTGATCATAACCAACTCGCGCTACGCGCTCGTTGGTTATTAATCACTTCATATCCAACGCGGTCTCATGGAATAATTGTTAAATAGCAAAACAAATAGGCCAAACAGGTGGAAAACAAATAATCACTTTACTGACAAATGACATGTAACAGCGGTCAACATTTCGCGGGCAACAGTAAACTGTTTCCCGTTTGACGTCATAGTTTTCGCAATGTTGCCCGCTCATGGCATTTGGCAGGAAACAGTTTCATTGTTAGATGTCATGTGACCATGAATTAGCCAATGAATGGGCGCGTTGTAGCGGGCAAAATACCAGCTATATTACGATAGGCCTTATCACGGTTTTCGACGCCATCTCGACAGGAAGGCAAAGCGGTCAGAAATTACAGTGTTTGTATGGGAATCCGATTACAAATAACTTTTTCCAAAATTGAATTTTACACAATTTGTGGATCGCAACGTTAAAACACAGGTAGAAGATTTTATTCACCAAGTTTGGAGGATGTAGCTTGACTAGAGGACGCTCAGCTAATTTTTCTAATTTTCCTTGCATTTGTCTGTGATTTTTTTCCCGCAAACGGCGTCTACCCAGCCAGATTTAAAGACAAATGTATGGAAAATTATAAAAGTTAACTTAGCGTCTTTTAGCCAAGCTAGATCCTTCAAACTTGGTGAATGCAATCTTCCACCTAGTACTTTAACATTGCAATTTACAAATTGTAATATATAGATTTAGCCAAGCCTAAAAGTGGAGCTCCCAGGCCGGGTTTTTCAAAGTCCGATTAAGATAACCCAGGTTTAGCGAGAACTTTGATTTGAATTTTGTAACTTTTTCTGTATATTGTTTGGCCTTCTGTTTTGAGTTTGAGTAATCTCAAAATACACAAACCAAAGGCAGTGAAAAACATTTGTATACAAGAGCTATTTATACTTCTGTTAACTTTAATCCCGGGTTAGCGTTAACCGGCTTCCGAGCAACCCGGCCTCGTTTACTTAACAATTATTCCATGAGCGCGCGTTGGATATGAGATGGTAAATAGCCAACGAGGCCCGTAGGGCCGAGTTGGCTATAACCAATCTCATATCCAACAAGTGCGAATGGAATAATTGTTTTATTAAATTCGGTGCGTTTGTATTCTTGGAAATATAGCTTAATTTTATTGGATTTTAATTTTACAAAACGACTGGAAGTCGATGTGACAAAAACAACAACAAGTGGGAAATCACATGACATGCGCGCCGTTTGTAAAGTTAGTTGAATGAAAACTTTGAGAGCGAAGCAAGCGAATTTGCTGAATGAAATTGCAATCAAGTAGAATTCAAGAAACGTCTATCAAATGAAGGAGATATAACCTTGGTCAGAAAGTTTGAAAAGCGTTCAAGTTCGAGTCATGGAGAAGAGCCAAATAATTGTGCACTTGCACATTGCCATCGTAATAATGCTGCGGAAAACTTTGATCGCCATGTGACACAGACGTTGTGCCAAAATTATTCTCGACAAGATCTCTCTCAGGATTCCCTTGCTTTAAAAGCCTTGGCATTTCGAGCTGTATGTGTGGAGCTCACTGTTGGTCAGTTTTAGAGTCAAGGACAGAAACTATCTTAGCGTCAGATTCATCTTCAGAATCTCCGAGGCCACCCTGGTGGTTTTTCGTGGCTGGTAAAGAACCGGGCTTACTTCGGTTCAGCTCAAAACGCTCAACTCCTTGAGGTGTTTTTCGCAAGGACAGAATTGTTGGCGCTAGCTGTCGTTGATTCTCTCGTCGTCGTCGGCCAAAAAAGAGACTGAGATAAAACTAGGTCGTCCTCTGTAGCTGTGCGGGATTCTTGCTCTCGGCCGATCCGAGCTTGCTTAGTCGAACAGTTTCCTCATCTACTCATTGGAAACTGGTTTCTTATGGACTACGCCGGCAATTATACCTGTTTTCCTGCGGCCTTTTACAAATGCATATGCTCCAATAATTTATTTACCTGGTCAGAGATAATGGAAAACGGTTTGTTGTGCGACGGCGTGCGAAGGAAATGATCAACTGGCGGCTTTAATGGATTTAATCAATGAACTTTTGCAATACGTGTCATCTTTCTTCCTCGCAGACGAGTAAAAACACTTCAACTCAACATTCAGTTCTTCTTTTGACATTTCTTATATCGGTTTCGAAAATTTGGTGCCACCAGGACTAACAAGCCATTCTGTTCAGGTAAAATTTGTTTTTGTTACATAATCTTCATGAATGCGTAAAATCTCGCCGGTCATATTTTAATTTTGCAACTTTAAGGGAAACTTAACGTATACGTACCGTTAAATAATCTTATCTCGAGCTTTGTGGCTTTTTTGTTGTTACTGGGACGGCATTGTCTATAATTTCCTGTATTTCCTGTGTAGATAGCTCACCGAATGTGCTTTTTTTCATCCATTTTTTTTGTCGACGAACTTCGCTTCACGCGAAAAAGCTCATGCCGAGCGACATTTGCCGCTTTCATTTCCATATAAGGTCAAACACAGGTATAATGGCTGGTAACCGAGATCCAGTGAACCAATCAGAAAGCTAGAATTGCATTATCCGAGGCTGAGAATTTAATAAAACAAGTTAATCTGATATGAGACCGCAATCCAATAAAAAACCAGCACTTGGTAAGCGGTCAACTTTAATATAACACGTGACCTCGATGAGCTTTAAACTTGAGCCCGCGATATGGTCACGTGATACTGGTCAGCGGATACCTTAATTTGACTCTTGTCAAATGACCATAACATGGATGTCCAATATCACAGAAGGAGGCTATAAATCAAGGCTGTATGTTTCTGTCAACCTTTTAGTACGGCCGCCATCTTGCGCGACTCCGTCGTCGTCGTCTTCGTGCGTACGCGCCCACAAGCAATACTGCTAGCCATGATAACCACGAGAAAATCAGTTCATAGGTTTCGTTTTCTTTCCTATATAGGTATGGGGCTCCGTTTGGCAGCCCTTCGGGCCGCCGGAGCTCCGCTATAAAATTCAATTTTGGAAAAGAGTTATTTGCCATCAGATTCCCATATAAACACTGTAATTTCCGACCGCTTTGCCAACCTGTCAGGATGGCGTCGAAAACTGTGACAAGGTTTATTAGTGTAAGGAATAGAAGTTTAAAAACTCTTACAATTATGTTGAAAGAAACGTACCCAAGGTTTACTCATAACCCGCAATAATACCAAGTATGCTCTTGAAAGTTATCGTCTCCTAAATGGAAGTCTTCGTCAATTTAGCTCATTTTCGAGGCTTTTCAACGTATCTTTTCCCTGGGTGCTGGAGCTTTTTCTTGCGCGGTTTCCGGTATCGGTCGTGCCGGGAACTTAGACTTCAATAATCCCTCACTTTTCGCAACATCGAAGTTTACTCAATAGATTTGTCTTGCCAAAAATGTAACGGGTCCTTTGTATATTTTAAGAGATACCATGCCCGGGACGGGGGGGAGCTTGCATATGAAAGGGGTAGGGGTGCTCGTCGTCTCGCTCAGGGGTGTAAATTTCGGATTTTGGTCTCACTTAGGGTGTTGTGGGACATTATATGTAGCCCATATGTAGCCGTGAAGGTCTCGTTTAGGGTTTCACGCGAAGAAATATAAAAATATATATTTAATATGTTTTAAATATGGTCTCTTTTAGGGGTCAAAAGCTCCTGGGCCACGCCTTGACTGGTCTCCTTTAGGGGTTTAATTCAAAATTTCCTACGAGCATTCCCACCCTTTCGTATGCCAAGTCCCCCCCCCCCCACCCCACCCCCGATGCCATGACGGCAATTTTGCTGAATTTTTAGTGAAAATGATGCAAAAATCATGACCAAATCTTTTTCACTCATACACAACAAAATGAAGATACTTAATGAATTATTGAAGAGAGAAAATTGTTATTATTTGTTACAATTGTCAGACGTTTCTTATTTGAAATCAAAACCTTGTACAAAATATTTATATCTATACCATGCCATAGAAAATACAGCCAATCAGAATACAGGAAAGCCGTTGTATATTCGACGGTATTACATCCAACTTTCCCATCGATCTTGCGCCGTGCGTATGTGTCGTTTTGACTGCGTTGGCCACTGTTTTTTTCTATGGCATGGTATAATATAATTTTGCCACGTTTGCGAGTGGTATACCGTGTAATGTCCCACTCGTCCCTTGTATTCTCTTGGTATACACACTCGCCTAAATGCGCTTGTTTGTGTATATAAACAATAGCCTCTATTTGGCGCAAAAATATGCTAGGGCATTTGTCCGCGGACATTGTCTGCTCTGAGAACCGAACAGCTTTCCGAGAGTGTAGCTCAAGGAAAACTGTGAGCTTTGAGGAACAGATAATGTCCAAGGACAAATATCCGAGCACATTTTGGCGCCAGATGGAGGCTAATGTGTTCATTATCTTTTAAATGTTTTTTGCAACACTTGCAGTTTTGAAAATTGAGGAATATCACTCGGTTATCAATCACGTGACGCGCTTAGACCAATCGCGCGCGAGGGAAAATGTTGATGGATTATAAAGCGAGAATATACAAGTGACTCTTGAGATATATATATGTTATTGGCCGGCTGGGAGGTCCGTATAGGGAAAAACTGTGACCGAGGTCTTGAAAATGCTGCCCGAGGCCGCAGGCCGAGGGCAGCATTTTCAAGCCCGAGGTCACAGTTTTTCCCTATACGGACCGACCCTAAGACGGACAATAACATGTTTATCTTTTTCTGTTGCGGTAAACTGGCCTACAAGTGGGTTCGTTTACGCAGCTTTGTCTTTTAATTGGCTTACGCGCCGTCTATAAACCATTCGTACTTGTACGAGCGGGTAACTCGGATACTAGACAAAGAAAGATGTATTAAAGAACAGATTTATTTCGAACTACTTTATGTTAGTTGTATTTAGTTCACCAGTTAAGTTCTCCAAAAGTGTTTTGAGGTGTGACATTTCGTGCAAAGTTTGAAGTTGTACTACAAAAACAATTTCTGTCAGTCGCTGCGAATCACTCGAAATCAGACTTTTCTACCTTAAATTGAATAGCAGATAGCGAAGAAATTCGTTAAATGTATTCCACAGAATTTCTCTCAATTACAGCAACGATCAGAGAGGTAGACTCGACTGAAATTGCTTCATTTTTACTTAAAATTGTTTAGAGAGCGACACACAGGATTACACGCCATTACAGCGCCGAGTTACAAACAGCCAAACAAACTCTCACAACTTCAAAAAACTCAATAGAATTTACTGTAAAAAGGGTGTGGCGCTACGGATGAGAAAATCCCGCCCGCTCCAGGAACCAATCAGATTGCAGGATTTGTTGAATTCCGCCCGCTCACGAGCTGAGAAAAAGATAAACTATGGTATGCCACTCGAAAACGTTGCGTAACTAGTTTGAATTACATGCGAGCCGTAAACAGGGCATTCATGGACAGCAGACATTTTCTTACTGTTATTATTATTGTTTAACTACCGGTTTTTAATATATTGCAATTAGAATGTAGATGTAAGTATTTTATACTAAATAGCATAGTTTGTAAGTCCTGATGTTTTTAATGGCGTTTAAATAAAGTTGATACTACCACGGCATGTGTACTCATGATAATACCCGTTTAACAGCTTCAGAGTAATTAGAAAGTACCACGTATTTTTTTTAACCAAAATTAGACTATTAATTCTAGGATTCTCTCGATGCTATCAAACATATCAACTGAGTTTTCAATTTTCGAAGTTATGCTCAACATTGTGCCTCTTCGATAACAACATCAATGTTATGTCTGTGAAAAAGCTCTTACCTGTGTTAAATTCCCTCTGTTTTAATTTCATACAACACATTTGTGTTTGCTATCGGGAACAGCATCTCTTTAGGTCTGACGACCATATTAGAAGTTCGCAACAGGAGATTAATGAAATATTTAGTAGTTGTATTCAGTTTAAGATAGCGCCCCTTGATTACTCAAAAGAAAATGAAGGTGCAGCTTGATAATTTGCACCAGTTATTCGCTTCATCACCTTTCGCTGTCAGTCATTTCAGGGCCACTAGAATTTTAAGATGGCTCCATTTGAATGCTAAGGTGTCGAATTCTTCATAACTTACTTGTTATTCAAGGGATTCGTTCTTTAGTTGATGATCTTTTTTACTGTCTTCAGCTGTCTGCTTGAGAGTGAATTGCTGCTGGTATGAGAAATCATTCTTGCGGACTAAATTTCGTAGTACCTCGGCACATACGCAGTACTTAACTCCAAGACCTCTTTTTGTATGCGAGAAGAGTGAAACATTTGCATAAGAGTGAAGCAACACTCGTAACTCGTAACTGCGCGTTCGAGTTGATCATCAGGACGCCGCAAAAATCAGAAATAAAATCTGAAATATTTAATTCAATATCCGCTTTTTTAAGCCTGAAAAGGCACAGTCCTAGCAGCGGATGGAAAAATTGTTAATCACCAAAATATCTTTTGAAAATAAAAGTTGTTCTTCCAATTGAATAGCTCTTACTAATGAATAAGGCGTTTGTGGTTGTAATTGTTCAATGTGGGTTAGTCTGTCAAGCTGTTTTAGAGATATTTTTTCCCATGCAGAAACAACTCTGTGACAGGTTTTGCAAAGATATGAACAAAGCTTCCATTCAGTTCAAATTTCTCATTTACCTTGACATTTTCAAAATCTGGTTGTTTACTGGCAGAGCCAAAAATGGACTACAAAAATTTTAAGATGAAAGAAAATAATTCAAGTTTGAGCTAATCGGGAAATCAGGCCCTCCATGCTGAAAACAGATGTAAATCAGTGGCTTTGCAAAATAATAATATGCGATTTTTGTTTAATTGTTTTTACGATTTTAGTTAATTAGTGAAGTTTGCTGAGGGTTGTAGATCGTTTCGATACAAAATCTTTCCGATACTTGTCGATTCGATACGCATTTAAACTCGATTGGATTCACATATAAAGTCTGTTCGATTCAAACTGAATTCGTTTGGTTGCAAAGCAAACTACAGATGAAATTCCAATTAAGGTGTTTTCGTCTTTGTAACATGTTCAGTGATTTCTTGTTCAGATGTAATGCAATGTTGACTTGAAATGTTGACAGGGAGTCGACTGACGAAGCTACAGACCTTAAAGGTAAGAGGGATAAGAGAACATCTTCTGGAGTTTTCTTGCACTGTGGGCTCCGGAGTTTAACTCAGTCCCAGAGAGCAAAGATCTTTGTCTGTAGGTCTGGAAACCTCTTCCAAACGTACCTGATTCTGAGGCAAATCTACTTCAGGTAAATAGAGCTTGCACGTATCGAATCGACGTCAGTCTGTATCGAATTGACTTTAGAGGTTGCGAATCGAATCGACTTCAGATGCTGCGACTTTGTTTCGAAACGGCTTTTTATGTCGAAACGACCGAAGATCTTGCTGAGAGATTTCCTGTGAAATTTAACCTCAATTTCTCCTTTTCATTTTAAATCCCTAATGTTAATGTAACTTATTCTTGTCGATACAGAATGAAACTGAAGGTTGATGGGCGCACGTTAGAATTAGGGTCGATCATTTACATCCTCAGAGAGCTTTGCTTTTTCTAAGTAATACTTGTTGTTGAATATCTTGTTAATAAAAACGAACTAATGCTTCGTGAAAGTTGCTCCGGAGTTTTTGTATGTATAACCAGCATCAGCAAATAAATCTTCTATCTGTATAGAACAGGTATGCAAATGAACTTTCCTAGTTAACTAAAAACCCATGCTCACCTACCTTCTGTTGTTGTTATACTAGCCGTACTTGAATAACAAATCTCGAAAATATCTTCTATATGAAACTGATGAAATCACGGTGAAATAACCACTCTAGTCTCGTTTTACTGGGATAATATCCACTGCAAAAAGAAATATGACACCAGATTTATAGCTGAAGCAATCGGGAAATACCCAACAAAAAACATTTCAATATGGACCGTACAGACATAGTTTTACTGGTTCGATATTCGCTGTAAAATAAGAAATATGACACTAGATTCATAGCTGAGGCAAGCGGGAAATACCCAGCAAAAAATAATTCCAACACAGACCGCATGTATTTCATTTTCCTTTCTAATAAGCAAGTGAATAACACATTTAACTTGCCATCGATGAAGTTTTGTAATAGCCTAGCGAAAGACTAATCGTGCAATATTCTGATTTGCGCCAACGTTAAGCATTTCATTGAATTCACATGTAGCTTAGAAAGAAATAAACTTACCTAAGATGAACATCTTTTATAAAGCTTGCAGTACCGAAAATAAGAATAAAAAAATAGAGCTCCATCATGAACAGACATATACGTGGTAAAAATAATAAATAAGTTATGTTTTAGGCATTTCCCTATCAATCCGGTTAGTAGAATTGGTGATTATTAATAAAAGTTTTGCTTTCCACCAGTGGGGTAGTGAATCATGGAAACTTATTCGAACAAAACTATTATTATGACTTCTAAGAATTTAATGGTGTTACCTATCCAGAGGACTTGTCGATACACTGTTGTTGCTAACACGAAAAATGATGTTATCTCAAGGACGATTCACTTATTTTACATATTTCATGTTCAAACTACCATATGGCCAGAGAATGTGTGAAAATAGTGACGTCACTGAATTGTTACTAGACCATGATAGGCCATGGTAAAATTATTGACGTCATTACGTCATTGTATTATGCGGGAAACCTTCATGTATAAAGTAAAATGATTGACGGCCTGAAAGATGTCAGCCTTAAGGGGTGGACCATTTAGCTTTTTAGGGGTGATTTTGGAAAAAATATCTTGCAAGCCGTACTTTACGCTTACGACTTCTGCCCAAAATCAAATTCACGCACTTTCGGTGAGACAAAAAGAGGCTGCATGTTATACGGTGCAAAAATATCATACATTCGCACGTCCCAAGAAAATATTCCTAGTGCATGAAAGGGTTTAACTGAACAAATTCGTGCTTGTACCAAATCAAACCCAACCTCGTTCCCTAGTCTTTTCCCTTTTTTCAAAGGGAGAAGCCCTGGGTACGAGGTTGAATAAACCCTACCCTCCCTCAAAATTCCAATAGTCCACACCTAAGATATTTGAGTTTGATAAGCCATTGTGTCAAATGATTGGCAGTGTCAAATATTATGAAATGGCTTGCGATAAAGAAAAACCGCTGCGTTGCTAGCTCATCAACATTAGTGTTCAAACGTGCTTAGAAGAAAAAACAGTTACAAGTTTAACACTAAAAAGGTCAAACTAAAACGTATAAAACAGCACAGGTTTATTTACTAATTTTATTTTTCTAATGGTTATTAACAGAATATAAACAGTATCTTATTCTATGCAGGACCTCTATCCTGGTCGAACTGGAATTTGGAGACTTGATATGACAGTATTCTGATTGGCTTATTCGAATTTTGGTACGCCTGAAAGCTTATTTCAGTAGTCACAATCCTCACAATAGAACACGGCCTCACACTAAACCTATTTTTATCATCGGTTTTCCTCGTTCTTTTGTCATCTTGTTCTCTATGGCCTTACGTCAGTTGTGTCTTCTACACTAAATAAGAGCCAAATTTATTGACTCTTCCTTTAGGGCCTCAACAGACTACATAACTTGCAAAAAAATTTTGACGATTTTAATTTCGGACAAAAAAAAAGTGTCCGTAAAATAAAACCGTCCGAAATTGTTAAGCATCCGAACTATTTACAGTACAGTATAAAACTTTTAAGTAGCCCTGAAAGCTATTAGTTTCCTTTACAATATCCCGGCTTTATGGAGCGTACGCTAGTCGAGACACTGCTTGACATACCGTAACGGCTCGATAAAATTTGTGTTATTTTCTCGTCGGTGTATTCTTAAACTTTTGAGAGTTCAATAAAACTATCATTTTTTGAAGTTATTTCAGTCAAATTCATGTTTTGTAGGCGTAAATTTACTTTAGTTATGTTTCAACAAAGTGTCCGAAATTGTTGTCCGAAATTTGTCCGAAATGAGATAAAAAGTGTCCGAAAATTAAATTTTCTTTGCAAGTAATGTAATAAAGTTGTATCAGAAAACAAACTGGGTATTTAGTATTAGTTATAAAAAAAAAAAAATTAGAATTGTCGACAACAAGGAAGTCTTAAAAAAACATGGGAAACAGTTTTGATGTCGACAACAGACAAGTCAATTTTGGCATCATTAAAAGTTTCGTGACATGACCGAGACAATTACTTCATTTTGATTGGTTGAGAACAGGCCATTTAGCGTTAATTTTTAATTCGCAGTGCAAATTAATTAACGCGCGCGCTTTCGTAGCCTTCTCAGTTATAATAAAGGAGTAATCATATGAAACCTCGAGCAAGTAAAGTTTAATTCTTTTTGTTAAATTGCACTCGGCTATTGCAATTTTGAGAGAATTTTCAAATATCACTCGCATTCATACGATTACCTTTACTTGTACATCAATCTGTGAAGCAGTAATCGACAGCGTCATATTATTTTTCTTGTCAGCGGTATCTTTTCGTACACATAAACATGCGCAAAGAACGCTGGTTACCATTCACGACCTCCGTTGTGTGTTCAAATGTATTGTCGACTCATTCGAATTGATGTATTGCGACAAATTATATCTTTAGTCCTGATAGGGCCCGACTGAATGAGTGAAAGTGACGTCACTGATGTTAATATTAGTAACCGTATTTCAAGCATAACACACCAAAAATTAATTATGCTCCTCTTACAACAAATTAACGACCGTCGTAGCTTCATCATTAATTATTTGAACACAGCAGAACACCCGGACGGCCGCATACTTTCGTAAAGAACACAGAATCACTTAGTGACCACATTACGCGTCAGTCAACTTCCATTTAATAACAAACTTATATCTCAATTGTAAATTTTATAAAGCGAAGGCCAAAAAAATAATGTTAAAATAAAATCATGCTTTGGTCAGTTTGCGCCAGAGTGCAGGTTAGAATATTTAGCAATTATTCGCCGAAGGCGAAGTGAACACTGGTGAATATTTACATGATATACTGGGATGAAGGTTCAGTTCGCCTTCGGCGAAAAATTCACTGTTAGATAAATATCCTTTTGTATTCTGGTTCGTTACAAAATGGTCAAAAAATATTTTATTTATTTTAGTTCAATTTGAAATTAGTGTATAAACAATCCCTGATCACGCCCCAGTTATATGGAAATAAAACCTTGAAGATTAAGAAAATTATCAACAGTATCTTGAAGTTTCTTTAATTGTATTAAATCGAATTAACCTAATATATGCATGGTAGTCGAAAAGAGAAAATTCGTATAAGCTGAAGATGTCAAAAAATATCAAAGATTCAACCTCAGAGCTGATAACTAGCAATCGAAGTGTATAAGGTTCCCTAGTCTTGTTCTCGCAGGTTGCGCCGGAAAAAAATAGTGGACAGGAAACGGAACCGGGCAATTTCGCCTACTGAGTGTAAGCATAAATTATTCATATGCTTTGTAGTTCGTTTGAAACAGAGATATATTTTTGTGTTTCTATGACTCGCTGACGTCTCCTATGTCCTTCCTTCAGCTAGTAGGCATGTACTAAAAGACTTGCAACCAGAGTAAGTTTCTCTTGTTCTTGTTGGCACAGGAAACGGAACAGAGCAGAAAATATCTTTATCTGATCATGCATAATTATTCAAATATATTTTCAAGTCCGTCTGAAATAGAAACATATTTTGTCCCTATATCACTCGCAACTTACACTGAAAAAAATTCTATCGGTTCTAAAGTAACGTGAGCTAGTCAACAAACATCTGGATATCTTAAAACAAGTCGTATATTTGTCACCGTCTGCTGATAAAACCTTAAATATGTGCAAACTAATTTAGTTCGATTATAAAATTTTTAAACAAAGAAAAATATTCCGTGCGAACATATTAAGAACAAGTTCAGAAAACAAGCTCAACAGAAGGTGAAAGAGGCATCAAATCATTGGCGAATCGTTGGAAAACGTTTTTGACTTTGGGAGGAGAGTGGTGTGCAGTTAAAAAAAAAGACCGATTCAGTGTTATCATAAATTATCATATAAATCATGAACTTTGTCGTTCAGGTGTGAATTATGTCGTTGAAAATGCGCGCTTCCTTGAGTTCGATAATTCAGTCGATGAAAGGTATAAAACAGGGCCAAAAGACTTATTTTTTGGAAAGGTATCGATAAAGTATCGATTGGAAAAGACTAGAATTGCATTTATTTCGATAAGAATAGTTTATAAGTTGTAGTGTCACGCTGCGAGTAACAAAACTGTTATTATCGAAAATCAGCCATGCATCCAGTTTAACAAAGATTGTCACTCAGTGAAGTCACTTATGCAAATATAAGAAAAGAGCCTTTGATCTATTGAATTACTTAGTGCTAAATCATTAGTAATACAGTGGAAATTGCGCCTTCTGGTTTTGTCAACTGTTTTAGGCGGTGAAACTCTAAACATTGTCGTATCAGGTGGAAAACACGGCGAACATATGGCTCGCCTAAACTGACAACTTCAGCTGAAGAAAAGAGCAAAGGAAAAGCTTATGTGAAGAAGTATATTTTTCACTTCCCGCCAATACTGTTGATAATGAGAGGGGTGCAAATCACTATACTTCTTGTGGCAGTTCAAACTTTCTATTGCTATGAACACAAATGGAAAGAAGAGGGCTACGTCAAAAACTATTTTGACGCTCAAGAATGCGCGCAAGTTGAACCAAACTGCGAGGAGTGCGTGTCCAGAGGAGGGAACTGTGAGTGGTGTAGCGATGGTTCACACAGAAGCGAGTGCATTAAACAAAGAAGCGAGAACTGCCCGCGTCAACACCGAACGACAACTTGCGTAAATTCTCAAACGGCTGAAGACGAGAGAAAAAAGACGGTGTTGGAGTATTACGACAAATCTTTGGACGAGCTACAAGCTATGGACGCACCAGAAGCGAACAACACCGTAGAAAACAGCAGCGTGGTTACCGTGAACGCGAGCGTATTTTGCGGACGCCAGGGCGGTTGCAAGAGCTGCACGTCACACGAGTTTTGTTTTTGGTGCGAGTCGAAAAAAACATGCGAGGTCCTTTACAACGCGTCAACAACGCACCACTTTTGCCACAAAAAGGGAACAGCATACAAGGGTCAATGCATTTACCCAAGTAAGTAGAAATTTTACATATCTCCCAGCTAGTCATTAGATAACTTTCCTGTTACACATGGCTGGGTAACTTCTAAAGGAATTCCTCGCCCTATATTTGCTCAGAGTGTTGGGCTGTTTTTAAGTAAGCGACACCGTGTTTGGTATTCCAAGGGAAAATAACTCAGTAGTAGATTTTTCAACTATTAGAAGGCTAAGGTTTTATAATCAATTGTACAGAAATTCGACTGATCTGCTCTTCGCTACTTTAATTTACGCATCACAGGTTTCTGAAGCGATTGGAACCAAAATATGCAAAAGCGGGGAGAGCTTTTTGTTTTCGTCAAACCATGGCAGAAGTCTTGCGCACGTATAACTCTGTCACCGATTTCGCACCGCTAAAAGTGCTAAAAAAGGGCAAGGTACTGCGATTCTGGACAACTTTTGTGAGAGAGCTGATAGAGAACTCGCGCCAACGAAACCTTACAAGTTGACAGGAGGCAGCAAAATACGCATAGTTTAAAAAGTTAAGTAGCGTAGTATTGAGCGCCAGAGGGGGAAAGCGAATGTGTTTTTCGCCAAATTGCAAAAAATTTCTTTCAAACCTTCGCCGATGCCATTTTGTAGTTTAAACTTTGGGTGAGAAGGGGGAAGAACCGTACAACGGTTAATAGCAAAATAGCAAAAATCTTGGCCTATTTTTAGTGATGAATTTTTCATAAGAATGGTATGCAATATAGTCTCCTAGCGCATTTAAATATCTGAACGTAGGTGTAAGAAATTTTGAGAATATATTGAAACAAGGGTCAATATTTTCCTACCGCGTAAAGAAAGATGTATTTCCCGATAAAAGATCAAAATATTTCTGAGAATTTTTGCACAGACGTTTTCATAATCGGGAGTTTTATTCACATGCAAATATTCAGATCTTGTCAAAATTGTTCAAAAGAACAAAGATCACTCATGTGCAATATGTTTTTAATAGTCCGTTACTGTAACTTGAAGGATCTCTCAGCGCAAGTTCGATTCATTCAGGCCCGGCATTTACAATCATTGCGCACCCTCTACAGAGACCCCAGTAAAAATAAACGAACTTCAATAACGGACAAATTAATTTGGCGCTTTAAACTGACCGTCAACTGTAATTACCTTTTAACATCTCCCATGGGGACACCACAGGAGAAAAGCATTTAATCCGACACGACCATAATCAAAACAGAAATAAAAATTTATACTGATTTATACTGCAAACTCTTCTTCTCTGCTAAATATATCAAGCTTCGAATTTATGAATGTTGCTCTGGCAACGCGTTGAACCTTTCCGAAACTTGTGGGCAGAATTTTACCAAAATCTTACCAACGGAAAGACACAAGTCTTAACAGCTATTAGCAGAGCATGCACTATGATAAGTAAACAAATTCCACCTTTTGTTTTCACTCTTTTCCACCCTAAAATATTAATTGTCCTGTTTTGATGGTGATCGGATATTTAATATTGCTTCGTCTGTCTCAAACATTTAGCTGTATTTGCTAGTGCATTCCGACCGACAAATAATATTTTTCCAAACGTTTGCTTGAGAGCCAGTTTGCGTGTTTGAGCAATTTTTTTTTTCGGGGAGAGGGGGATGGGGTTTAACCGTGAATATATGTACCATATCGTGTAAATTGAAAGGTTCTAATCACAAAGACAAACAACTTATGGCTATTTGAAAGCAAAAGCACCAAAACTCTTCTGTGTGGAGGTTTTAAGCTGGAAGCGGTTGCAGTCTTTTATTTCTTCATTATAACTTTACCAAAATTATAACCAATGACTGATATAAAAGAAGGATAAAATGAGTGATATGGGAGAAAAAAAAATGTGAAATACGTGATGCAAAACTGGTAGAATGTTTTGCTTATCACTTACCCAGGTTTGAGTTTTACTTTCCTTAAAAAAACGCTTGCTCAAGACCGCTCTATCTGAAAAGTAAAAGATAGGATAAAGCAGCAGATAAAATGAATGATACAGACGGGAGTCAAGCGCGATTTTGGTTCTTGGTAATTGCGCTGAAGAACTGTCGCCCTTGGGAACGACTTTGAACGGAGTAGAAAAAATTCTTGTCCCTAGAGACCAGAATTCTTTGGGATGATTAAAAGGGTCGAGGGGCCAGACTAAAAGTAGTCCTTCTTTCGCTTAGTCTGTCGTGCGTGACGTGAAAAACAACAAGAAGGAAATTTTTTGCTCGCGGTTTATTTACGGTCTCGCTCGACGGACTAAGCGAAAGATCGACCACTCATAGTCTATTTTAGAGCTAGAGGGCACGGAAGAGGTAACAAAACAAAACTTTGGCCTCGAGCAAGAAAGTCAAAAATTTGCAAGTCAGCGCATTGCAGGTTTTGGCGATAAAATCACTTTTTAAAAAAATGACATGGAATGGTGTTTTTTTAACTGTTTTTCCTGAATGTTCTTTTGCAGTTGGTGTAACTCCCTGCCCTGAAAGAAAACGATCCTGTAAAAAATGTCTACAGGGGGATAACCTGTGTTACTGGTGTTCCTCAACGGCGAAATGTGCGCTGTACCCGTCGGAAAATTTCGAACCAGAAGATTGCGCCAAGGGCAGGTGGTACTACAAGGAATGTCCGGTAGTGAAAGATATACTGTGGGTTCTCTTCCCGATTTTAGCCATCATTCTTATACCCATCATTGTGTATTTGATAATCTGGTTAATGTGTTGCTGTATGCGAGCAGCGGGTTACGAGCCCCTGGAACCAACGGAACCATCCAAGAAGAAACGCCCCAAGGGTATCCGATTGAAACCCGGGTCCCCTTCAAACAAGACCGACGAGTTGAGACAGAAATACGATCTCAATAATCCTTAAGGTAGTTTCTAGTAATTCAGGTAATTTTAGGGCATCGCTAGGGATGTGTAAGGGAATGGAGTTGAAACAAAACTCTTTGAATTGTAACACGAAAAAGGCTGGTGTTATGGCGATATAATTTAAATTTCTTATGATATTAGTAACTCATAGCAAATGAAGCAATAGCCATTTGAGGCACGCGTGATTTAAGCAGGAGCTTCCCACGCTTCTCGCGCGCCACGCGTTATTCCCGCAACCATTCGTATTTAACATCACATTCAAATTTCAAAATAATAAACACCTTATAGTACCTTAATTTATAATTAACTGAGTGATAATAATTAAGCAATGCAGTGTTTGGCTAGTATTTTTCACATTATTTTTGTATGGTGGAGCATTTGTAAAACTGAGTAAGGGATTTGTAAAACTAAACAAGGCAAGGGACGTTTTCAGGACCGTATCGCTTTAGCAGCAAAACCGGTAACCAATTCAATGTCAGGTTTGATAACTGAAGAGCAAAATCGTTCAAAGTGCCCGAAGCCGTGTTTCAAAGCAAAGAACTGGAGAACTCCAGTCGTTCGAGAAACCGCTAGACTGACGTCTTTGCGGGCGCGTATTTGTGATAATTGCCGGGCTAAAATATTAGGGAGGGGTGGGATGGTCGGAGTTTGGGGATTGAAGAGAGTTCGGAGGTTCGCAAAACCTACTCCGTAAATAAAATTAGGCATGACTGTTAACGATCATGATCATGTTTTATTAAGTCTTTCATATTTAATAAGGGGGGGGGGGGGGGGACCATAATTTTGCGAAGACAGAAGCGAGAAGAATTGAATTGTCGTTCGCCAAGCCAATCAAGTTGGTCTTTTCTCTTTCATATACTGATGTATCCCTGTAACCAAGTGAATTAATGTGGGTATCTAAACATAAACACCTTGGCCGGGTTGCTCAGACGTCGGTTAACGCTAACCCAGGATTCAAAGTTAACCGAAGTATCAATTTCTGTTGTATTAAAACGATTTTCACTGCTTATGTTTTGTGTAGTTTGAGATTACTGAAGCTCAAAACTGAAGGACAAACAATATAAACAGAAAACTTCACCGAAATACTACAAAACTGAAGTCAAAATTCTCGCTAATCCTGGGTTTCCGTAATCGCGCTTTGAAACAACCCGGCCCTGTGGTGAAATACGTACATTGTAGGCCGGACATCGAATATTTTCTTCGCATGTATGACCTACAGTTGAATTTATGCTCAGGAAATGGTGTACAGGTTCGTCGAGTTAGAGGAACAATCAAATTATTACTGCGAGCTTATAGGAAACAGCTCTCTTAACGTGACTATATGGTTAGTGGGGGTCTATCCTTGTCTACCGGTAAACATGGGAATAACCATTGTATTTTCCTAGTTCAGGAGGCATTAAGCCGAAATGAATCGTGTTGTCTCTTATATCACTTCTTGTGTACTCGGACAGACCCGTTGAGGGCCAATTTCCTTCGTTTATGACCGTAATGGTTTATGAGTTCTCATGTATGATGTATGATAACAACATATTTTTACTCATTACAATAAACAATGGTTTGGATAGTAGTTATTATCGATCCAGGGACGACTTTTGTGCAAAAATGATAATATAAAAAAATTGAGAGAGAAAAAAAAGGCGTATCTTGAACTGTGTGCCTCCATTGTCGTTTGCTGTATCTTAATTTTCACTCTCGTTGCTAAGTCGATCGCAGGTCCTCGAAGGTCTGCTTGTCCCAGTGAACGACCTCCAAAAATACTGCATGCTTGTTTAGAACTAAGACCCAGTTTGCATTCACCGATTAGATTATGAGCTCGAGATTTGTATCACTCATAGAAATCGAGAAATCTACTTGACTTTCAAACTTTTATCGAAATCCTCTTCACAGACGCTAGAAAACGCTAAGAAGCGGTCGCCATTTTGTCAACGACCGCACACTGTTGAGCTACTCCTTATCCACAACAAAATAAATCGTGAGTAGCACAGCCAATAAGAAAACGGTATTCGTAATAGAACGCTTGTAGATTTATGCGTATAACCCATATTATGAAGTATGACACAAGGTCTAATTAAGGCAAGTGCCATTTTGGTAATTTATTCACTTTTACAAAACTTTTACATCACTTATGGTAACGCCATCTTGCCTGGACTACATTTCTACAATTCTCTTAGTTTATATATTAGCGTCTTAAGATCATCATCATCATGTTAAAAGTCCTTGTCAATGCTTCGGGTTATTCTAACTTCTTAAAAACGTTCAGTGTGCACACTGTAAATCCCTTCTCATCTGTCCTCCTATTCAGTGGCATCTAACGGAAAATGAACAATATAGAACTTAAATAGACACTTACATGTAGTCAAGTAAATAAATATAGCCTTTATTTACCCTCGGTAGTGTTTATAGCACAAAGTCTAGGGGAGCCGAGCAAACAATTGAAACAAATGATTGAAATTAAACATAACATTGTTATGAATCCCAGCTGGCCGGAGGCAAACCAGTTGGCTATTTGTAAGCATTGCCGGCCATTTGAACTCGGGGCTACCGAGAAACAAATCCAGGTAGTGATCAGAACGGAATTCGAACTCGGGACCGCTGGATTGCGAGTCCGACACGCTCACCACTCGGCCACGCTGCCTCCCTATGAGGTTAACCCTAAAGCCCTGGTCAAACGGACTCGCAAGTAGTCGCAAGTAGCCACAAGTTGAACTTGCGAAGAGACTTGCGTTGGGTGGCCAAACGGATTCGCAAGTTTCCTCGCAAGTACACGCAGGTCGCAAAAAAACCCATTACAAGGCAGACATAGCCTGTATTTCATTGGCTAATCATAGGTTAACGGACGTCACTCAACTTGCGTTGACTTGGGTTGGGTGACCAAACGGTGAAAAACTTGCGTCGACTTGCGTGCAAGTTTGATCTCGACCAAAGTGAGCGCACGTCATCGCAAGTCAACGCAAGAGCACGCAAGGCCAAACAGAGTCGCAAGTAGACGCAAGTTGAGAAGTTGCGTCTACTTGCGACTCCGTTTGGCCAGGGCTTAAAGTCCTGGCCAAACAGACTCGCAAGTAGACCCAAATTGAAAACTTGGGTCTACCTGTGACTGCGTTTAGTCAGGCCTTGCGTGTACTTGCGTTGGCTTGCGATGATTTGCGCTCACTTTGGTCGAGATCACATTTGCACGCAAGTCGACGCAAGTTTTTCACTGTTTGGCCACCCAAACCAAGTCAACCCAAGTTGAATGACGTCCATTCGTTGTTATAGCAACCTCTTAGCCGATGAAATACAGCCTTGAAAGCCTTGAAATGGCTTTTTTCTTTTTTTGTGTGTGTGACTTGCGTGTACTTGTGAGGGAACTTGCAAATCCGTTTGTCCACCCAACGCAAGTCTCAAGGCAAGTTAAACTTGTGGCTACTTGCGTTTACTTACGTGTGACCTCGACTCAATTCTTGGGACAGGAAAGAAGGGATTTTTCAGATTTATTAGTATGGGGCGAGTATGCCGACCGGGTCTGAATCTGCTACGCTGTGTAAGACCCCATCGCGTTACAAAATCTGCACCATATTGTGCTTAATCAAATGCAATCAAAATTGTTGACTTGTTTTCCTCGCGTTCATTACTTACCTAAATCTGGCTGAACAGGTTGTTGGACAGCGAACAACTCAATCCTGTACCATCAGGCTCCACATTAAGCTGCTTGATCACTCCGTCTTCAATCAGCATTGAGTATCTCTTTGAGCGAACATTTCCCAAGAATGGAGTTGCATCTAGCTCCAAATCAACAGCCTGGTGATAGGTAAGAAAGCGTCAGTCACCAGGCCTCAGCGAGCGCTAGCTCGGGTCGTTGTGCGCCTAAATGTTTTGAACAAGTTTGTGGCAATTTTCTCAATGCTGACCATTCTTGTTCCTTTAATAATATTCCGTCCATATGAAAAGGAGGAAAGTCATCTTGCACATCACAAAAAGGGGTTTACGGCTATGTTGAGAAAGCATGACCTATATGGCGATTTTACCATTGGGTTTCAGTGCAATTTGGAGACGCTATTCTAAATTAAACCACACACTGAAACTGGACCAATGTCAGCGATAATAATAATAATAATAATTTGGTTTTGTAAAACAGAACTCGGCAAATTATAACAACCCACCAGGAAGCAAGAAAGACTGAGGCAGCGTCCATACTACGTCCAATAAATTTGAAAACGCAGCTTCATTCCTACCGGGTTAGGCCAACCGTCCACACTAAATCCGTCACGAAAACCGAGCTTTTCGAAAACGCTCTTCAAACCGGAGAAATTTGAAAAAGCCGGCTTTTTGTTTTCGTGCGGACGGAAAACATTTTGAAAACGGCGGTTTTCGCAAACAATGGTGTCACCATAATCATGTGATTTCTCTGACCGAGTTTACCTCAAACACAAATCCAAAATGCCCGGAAAACATTTTATGCGCGCTTTCAGAGTGATACTTCCGTTTTCAAATTCCTCCGGCGTAGTGTGGACGAGCCTATGATTTGAGAAGACGGAAAAGGATTACAATGCGGCCAAACTTAACAGACTTGATCAAAGTCCTTTGCCGGGTTGCAGGTTGGAATCCTCTTCGATCCTAGCACTCTTTGCATTTGAGGGCAATTTTCTGATTATTTTTGATCTGGGCTCGGCTTTCGTAACGCGCCTTGTAGGCAAGTCAAGGACACACTCGAAAACGCAACAGACGTGTACTTTTCAGTCAGATTTCACCTTGACAGATTGCAGTTCCTTTTCAAACGTTGCAAAAAGACCTAAATAAGTTTGAAACGGAAGGTTGGTAAATATTATGGGATTCCCTGGCTGATCTGGCATTAAATGAGCACAATACATGTACATGTACGTGTATTAAGCTATTGACGCTTTTAAACGTTTTGAAGAACCATCATTTAATTTAATATGCACGATCTTTTATGGTGCTTAAATAAAGGTTGTCTGTCTGTCTGTCTGTCTGTCTGTCTGTCTGTCTGTCTGTTAAAGTGACGATTTAACATAACTTCTTGTATGCACATGTACCTTGGTGAATTCACCTTGAGCGTCAGCCAGCATGCGGATCTAGAACAAAGTGAATGAGACAAAATAAAACACATGTTCATTGTACCTCACATACAAGACAGCTCTTCAAAAGAGACTCTCTCCTACTTCGCCAAGATGTTCATTTATCCCTATATCACTCAAAAATTGTAATTCTGTTCAGTCGTCTAAATATGTGACTAGCTTAAATAAAAAGATTTTTTTTATTAATAAAAGCGTGCTGTACGAGCCATTACCAACTCAGACCATCAAGCACGCCCTTATTTGCTAAATTAGCCATTTAAGAATTTTTTTCAGGTCATCTCATGGCCGAATTTATGTTTCGTTATGACAATCCATTGTTGCCCCTAATGTTTCTCAGTTTGGTTTGTAAACAAACAGTCGAGTAATCATTTATGGCACAATATCGATCGACATACCACTGTTGCATAAAATTTAAGCAATTCACAATATACTCTTTTAAGGCCTCGAAATTTGGAATTCTTTACCAGTATCAGTAACTAGTTAACCAAACTTATCCAGCTTTAAGCAAAATTAATTTTTTTGCATTTTTAATGAAAAAATGGTGAATTGGTCATGCTGTGCCGACACAACTAAACATTTACAATATTTTATGGTAACAACTGAAGTGATCTCCGCGATAAGCCAGGTGGATTCTTGGAGGTCTCCTTGCTGGCTTTTGATATTGTCATTATTTTTTCATCATTTAAGGTGTGGCAAATAAAAGATGCTGACGATGATCACTGATGATGTGTTCAAAAAGGGGAATGGGCCACAGCGACACTGTGTTTTTCCTTGCGATCAGTTGATTTTCACGTCATTGTAGGGTATTCAAAGTACACTTTGTTGCCTCTGTCCTGAGGCAGGCAGATTTGCAATATCTTTCCTTCATGGCAAGAGAAAATTGGAGATCTGCACACAGGTCACCACTGTGGGGAGAAGGAGGGGGACATTCTTTGTAAAGGACCATATGGGAATGCTCAGCCTCATGAGGTCTTTTTGTGTGCTGGAAGTGCAATGTACATAAAAGGGCAGGGTTTACACAATTATTGAAAAGAGTAGTGAAAGAGTACTGTCTCTTGGGTGTTTTAATGGGCCTGGGAAAGGGGGGTAGGGAGGGGGGGGGATGATAGGCTATGCAGTGGGTTGGGATGTGTTGAGGTTTACATATTAAAGGGAGATTTTAAACTTCCGTTCAGCTTTTAATAACAGAACGCACATCAACATACCTTGCCTTGACATTTGAATGCTTCTCCCCAGGCTGCCATCACAAATGGATCATTTACTGAGATACAAGCAATAATTTCCATGCCTTTTTCCTGAAGAAAAAAAAAAAGGTGAATGCTAAATGTACTTAATGCTCAGTGTGGTTTGACATTGACCCCTTAACACCCCCAGATTATTGCCTTTATCTACCACAAAAATCTTAGAACTGACCTGAAAAGAAATGTATGACGATCAGTAATGACAATTAAGATTTTGAGCTTGGGAATAACACGGGTTAAACATAGTGGCCTTACAGAGCATTCCTATTCAGTGTTGTCAGTTACGTTTCATTTAATATATAGATTTAGCCAAGCCTAAAAGCAGAGCTCCTGATTACAGTAAGTTAACCTGGCTTGAGCCTGCGATCCAATTGAAAACCTGTCCTCGGGCAGCGGTTAACTTCAAAAAATACACGTGGCTTCAATGAGCTCTAAACATTAGCCCGCAATATGGTCATGTGATACTGGTCAGCAGATACCTTGTTTTGACAGGTGTCAGTTGAACACAACATGGATGCATGCCCAATATTAAAGATGTATGCGATAAACCCGCCCCTCCTACATGTAATCTCTATGGGAAAAGCCTTGGGAACTAGGTTGTTGCAGAGTGACATTTCACATCGATTTACATGAAGGGGACGTACACACATACGGATGGATGGATAGACAGATGCACTTACGTACGTACATGTACATACAGACAATCACATGACAACCAAAATTTTTTAGGTTGATGGATTACCAAAGCTTCTAAGCAGTGGGGCTCCACTCATGCACCTTCTGTGCAAACCAACCCGGTTAATATACTTTAAATACATGTACCTTGAATTTCTCAAAATCTTCAACATATCCTGGAAGATGAGTCTAAGTTTGAACAAAAGAAAGGTTACATGATCAGCACTATGAATAAACATCACACTGTAAAAAAAAAAAAAAAAAGGAAAAAAGGAAAAAAGAAAGAAAAATGATTTAACAGTTAATTCCTTAGCCACCGCAAGGAACCTGCAAAGATACATTTATTGTTGTTACAAAGTCTTCTCCAAATCCTGAGGTTCACCATATCTTCACTTGAACCAGCTTCTTCTGTACAGTCAGAAGACTAAATAAATTCGATCAGAAATATGTTGATTACAGAATGGTGGGTGGTGAATCAAGTCCTTCAAAAACCATGTCTTGCAAAATTTTCATTAAATTTCATGGGTCTTGTAGTCTTGTTTTTAAGTGGTTATGTGCATCTCGCAGTCTTGATTTTTTCTCAAAGCTGTCTCGCAGTCTCATTTTTTAGTGGTTATGTGTGCCTTGCAGACTCGATTTTCTCACAAAGCTGACTTGCAGTCTCAATTTTTTGTAAGACTGCAAGTCAGCTTTGTGAGAAAATCAAGTCTGCAAGGCGCACATAACCACTAAAAAATGAGACTGCGAGACAGTCTGACAGTCTGAGACAGACTGCGATTTTCTCACAAAGCTGACTTGCAGTCTCAATTTTTTGTAACACCAAGAAAGTCTCAAAGGACTGATTTGTTTTCTTTTTATATATGATATCTGGATGCCTCAAGCTCTCCTTTAAAACACTCCAGAAGTTTCGATCTTGAATTGAAGAAGTAAAAATGTCTCGGGCTCACTAAGAGAAATGCTAGTCTTGCCTCCTCACAAAGTCTTGCACCCCTAGAATGATATACATTTAAAACTGTTCAACCAGTTTTGATTTCCACTGTAAGTACCCTATTGATCTGAGTAGGTTAAATTAATGTTTAACATGAAAAACACAAACCTTAGAGCAACCTGGGGTAAAAGCTCCTGGCACTGCAAACAGCACTCCTTTCTTTCCAGCAAACAGTGAAGCAACATTGACTTTGTCACCAGGAGTTCCCTCCATGACTTGAATAGATGGAAGCTTGTCACCAACCTAAATAAAAATTCAAATCAAATTCCATGTTCTCATTAAAGAGTTTTGTACCTTTCCTAAAATCATTTTTGGGAGAAATTAATTGCAGGCATAGCAAGATGTCTCTTCTGTGATGATGAGCCCCTAATAAAAATTGTGCATGTACGAAAAAAAAAGTTAAAATTAATTCTTTGGTCCTGCTTTGGCAATTAATCTACATGTAAAGAAGTCCTTGAGAATAAATTGCCATCTCAGGGTAATCTTTAATCCTTGAATCTTGCTAGACCTGACAGTAATGATCAGAAGTCAACAGAGATCTTTGGATTTTCCTGGACTTTTTTATTTGCAAATGTTGTTTTCATAATAAGTCATACTTGTATCTCAATTTTGCACCAGTAATACGGGTGTCTCAAAAACTAAGACCCAAGACCCAAGACCTAAGATCTAAGACCTAAGACCCCCATTGAATTTCAAAAACTAAGACCTAAGACCCCCTCCGAATCTCAAAAACTAAGACCTAAGCCCCCTCTGAATCTCAAAAACTAAGACCTAAGACCCCCTCTGAATCTCAAAAACTAAGACTTAAGACCCCCTCTGAATCTCAAAAACTAAGACCTAAGACCCCCACAGAATCTCAAAAACTAAGACCTAAGACCCCCACAGAATCTCAAAAACACTAAGACTAAGACCAGAGACCTGGGTTTGCTTTAATTCGAAACTGAAATCAACAACTGTGTACTTTTTGCAGCCCAAAATGATTTGTTTTCGAAGATCTGATTCCTCTTTGAAGACTTTGAACAATCTCGGATTTTTCCTTTTCGGACTAGCTTACACTTTCACGCTATTTGGCTTAAATGTCAACGCCTCTGACTAATGGAAATAAACATAGCAACCACAATTATTTTTAGTATGCCCAAGCTAAGAAGATTCATGCACTGCACAACCACAACCAAGTGTCAAGAACATGGCGATTTTATAGTCTGTCTAGTCTCCTCAAGCTCACAAAATTTTTGAACTCGGTTGGCATTTCAGTCCAAACAAACTTAGTTGAGTAAGACTGGTAACACAGTCTGTTGAAAATCTGTGAAAATTTTAGACTGCTGGAGAATGCTGTTTCCAGCTGCCGGACACTAAGATAAAAAAGTACATTTAATTTACATGGTAAAATAAAACAGATCAAAGCCATTTACGTGCGTAAAGCTGTTAAAATTCACACCGGTTGATTTACATCAGTATAACAGCATGACTGTGCTCGAACAAAAACTTGTGCATGTGAAAATGGAATTTTATTCCTTTTTATTTGAGCTTTCCCTATTTATTTTTGTATTTAAGTTTTGTTTATATATTCCTGCACTAATGTCACTGGGTAACTTTGCAAGAATCAAATGTAAAAAGTAAATGTGACTGTCGGTTACATGTGATCTAGACTGACATTTCTGTCATAACGAATCTTTACAGTCTTTACGTGCCTTACTACATCGCTGTCAATGTAAATAAATTGTCTTGAATACGTTTACTGTTTTGCTGTCTACGATCAATGCTACATCGTCCTGAACAGTGACATTGCTGCATGGCCGAACTGGAAACATCAAAGATTTCTTCGATCAAACAGGATCCAAATCTTCAAATGCACAATTTTGGGCTGCAAAAATTACACCGTTGCTGATTTAGTTTAGCTTAATGAATTCATCAAACTCGAATTAAAGCAAACCCAGTTCCGAATTAAAGCAAATCTAGGTCTTAGCTTTTGAGATTTAGAGAGGGGTCTTAGGTCTTAGCTTTTGAGATTCAGAGGGGCTCTTAGGTCTTAGTTTTTGAGATTCAGAGGGGGTCTTAGGTCTTAGTTTTTGAGATTCAGAGGGGGTCTTAGGTCTTAGTTTTTGAGATTCAGAGGGGGTCCTAGGTCTTAGTTTTTGAGATTCAGAGGGGGTCTTAGGTCTTAGTTTTTGAGATTCAACGGGGGTCTTAGGTCTTAGTTTTTGAGATTCAACGGTGGTCTTAGGTCTTAGTTTTTGAGACACCCCCAGTAACACATCTTCTACATTCCATGGTACATCATTGTACATCAACATGACAGTCTTTGGTCCTGCTTCAGCAATTAATCTACATGTAAAGAAGCCCATAAGCGAAAACTGCCATCTCAGGGTAACCTTGAATCTTTGAATCTTGTCAGACCTGACAGTGATGGTCAGAAGACAACAGAGATCTTTGAGTTTTTGCGGACTTTTTTATTTGCAAATGTTGTATAATTTATGCTTGCATCTCAATTTTGCACCACTAATACATCTTTTACATTCCATGGTACATCAACATGACAGCCTGTCTTTTTCCAATTGAAAAACAAAAATCAAAATCGAGCCCTACATGGATTCATTGTGAATTAAGTGCCAGCATACCTTGAAGAGGCAAATATGCCTATGACTGATCGCCCTTCACCCTTTCTTGGAATTCCCACTATACTACCCCCTGACAAAGAACACCCTTGTAAAGCAGGAGCGCATATTATTATAACGACTCAGTCTCCTTGTTCTCCTCTGGAAAATTGTGCCTGTGAGTGTACACTTCCAAAAACTTCAGTTACCTTAGCCTCTATTGGGAGGTACCGGTACATGTATGAACTCGTATGTCCATTAGGAAGTACATAAACAACACTGTGCCCCCAGCCCTTCTCACTCACAAGATACATGTACCTCCTTCTCAATCTCCAGTGGAAATTTTAAACCTCAGAGATTCACTTTTCTGTCTTTCTTTTATCCTCCATCGGAAAAGGGGAAGGTTGTTTACTAATGATCAGTACCAAAAGACACCACAGCCCCCTTGATATTAGTTAAGATGAACATTTTTTAATGTAGGATGTGATGATCCAATAGAGGCAAAAAGCCAGGAAGTACATCCAAATCTTTTCAAATTCAATTCAATTTTGATTCTTTAATGGAGCACAATCATTAGAATAGAAGAGCCTCATTGCTGCCCTCTGTGCCAGCTGGTGCTATAGGGATGACTGACTGACTGACGGACTCTTTCTTTATTTACTCTGTATGGGACATTTAATTAGATACATTTAATGATGAAACTGATGAAAATAGTTAAAAATGGAGAAATGCGAAGCCTCGAGGAAGTAAAATTTACATGTGAGTGGTGACCAATGAAGCATTAAGGGCTTTTTGGTTGGACATTGCTTGGGTCAAATAAATGGCAGCATAAAAAAATGTTAATAACATGGAGTCCCCTGTATAAACAAGGAACTGAGAAATTCCTTGTTTTCTAGGAAAACACGGATGTATGTTCACCAAGAACATAACAGAAGTGTGAAATGGGATATCGGGCTTTCCTGAAAGGCACCTGAATATTAACCAATCACTGTCATGCAATATGACACGTTTATACATTTTAATGATGACCACATCTTCTGTTTTTAACTTTGAAACTTACTAGCTCCTAAATGAAAAACCCCCAAAATTAGCTCAAAGATAACCCATCCACAATTAAACTTCAAATTTTCGGACTTTAGCTCGTCTCGTGTCTTTCTCATGATCGCGTATTCTATAAGTACGGATCCGAAGACCTCAAAGATGTAACTCATCGAGCTGCAAAAAACTGCACAGTCATATCATCACCTAGCTTGATATTTCCCCTTTGCACATTTTTAGTTTACTGTAGACTTATGAAGATATCTTAAGCTCAGTAAGACTACACATTTGAACAAGCTGCAGAAAAAAAGAATTTGATGCGAAATGAAAGGAGGTCACTAGTCTGAACTCCGAGTGCAAGAAAAAGAAAACCAGAGAGAAGACATTCGGAAAATAACTCATCAGGGTGGAAAATTCTCCGAAAGAAAGGGCTTACGATTCCCTGCGATTCTTCACGTGCAAGTTGTGCAACGAAGAAAGGAACACATCCGAACTTCTCACGCCACAAATGGAAAAACAAGTCAATCTTACCTTGATCGGCATTGCTGCGGACGCAGTAGAGCGAAATCCACGAGAAATTACAGAAGCTATACCACCTAACCGAGCGATCGATCTATTCATAGCTTTGGCGTGACTTCCCTTCATGCTGAAGCTTTCCCCAGTTCCCACTCTTACACAGGAAGAGGAAAAAAAGAGTATTCGGACAATTTTCGGTGTAACCTTCGGGTAGCCTTCGGAGAATGTTCGGAAGAGAGTCAAAGATGGCCGACTTGGCGGACAAGACGAATTTTGACAAACTATGCACAAAATGTGAACAAATGGAACTAGATGTGAGTAAAATAGTTTTAACACGAGAAACTAATGTGTGTGATTCTTTTTCTGTGATACATATGCTATGCTAATTTGCTCTGGAACAGAAATTACCTGGCATAGTCAATTCAAATCAAATAGAAATATCAATCCAAATAGAACGAAATCCACGAGAAAATAAGGAAGCTATTCTACCTAACTGACGGATCGATCGATTCATAGCTTTGAAGTGACTTCCTCTCATGCTGAAACTTTTCCCAGTTCCCACTCTTACACAGGAAAAGGAGAAAGAGCATTCGGACAATTTTCGGTTTGATGGGTGTGATCTTCGGGAAGTGTTCGGAGAATGTTCGGAAGAGAGCCCGCAGTCCTTTTCGCTTTGGGAAATCAAAGATGGCGGACTTTGCGGACAAGACGAATTTTGACGAACTTTGCACAAAATGTGAACAAATGGAGCTAGATGTGAGTAAAATAGATTTAACGCGAGAAACTAATGTTTGTGATTCTTTTTCTGTGTTGCACATGCTATGCTATTTTGCTCTTGAACAGAAATTACCCGGCATAGTCAATTCAAATGTTGAACTGTCAAAAACTTGCTTGTCTTAATTTTGGTGAATTTTTTGTTTTTATATTAACCCAGGGTGTTGCTTCAGGAGAGGTTTATACACAGCTGTTAGCGGTTTATCTCTTTCAAAATGATATGTAAGTTGATAGTTCACTCATTTAATTCATTTAATTCATCTGAAATCTTGAATTCACCAGACAGCTATCTTAAATCTGCTTGAATTCACCAGACATACATGTACACGATAAATTATTCTATTTTAACTTATATCATATCTCACGCATTTTTCCTTCTTGTTTTTCAGATGTAATGCTAAATTTTTATGGAAAAGGACGCCTGAAGAAATCAAAGTTGTAAGTATTATAAAGTTTTATTTTAATGGGTAACCTGAAAACACTGGCCCCTGGTCCGCGGACCCCCACTACGGACCGGGTCCGCGGACTACCTATGGACCGGTCCACAGACTCCTCCTACGGACCCCCTCTACGGACCACCCCACAAAATATAATAAAAATAATAAATAAATATTTCAGTTGCGGGTTGTCCAATAGATTACTCGTGACGGTGAAATTTCGAACGTTACATTGTGGAAATGGGCAGACCTGGATTCAGGCTCGGGTGCAATTTATATAATTACACATTGTCATTTCCTTTGCTGTGGCGGTAAAGTATAAGAAAGACGTGTATGGGAAAGCCTCCGGGAAGCCTCGAAATTTGTGTTCTTTCCCCTCCACCATTTTGTTCAGCCCATCCTCCTGTGGGCTTGTGAACTCGTTCCAGGCTTCACAATTTACTCAGTGGAATAACAGATACAAACAAGAATAAACAGCCTAAAAATATATCTTCCATAGCCAGATTGAGCCACGAATGGAAGGTGAGAACTTTCCTTCTTACCATCGGCATCTCCTTACGCTGAAAACGGCTTTTAGGCAATTTTTTTTTGGGGAGGGGGGGTGGGGTGTTAAAAACCCAAGTCTGTTACATTTACACAGTGTAACACTCAAAAAATCACCGACATGAGTTTGAATCTACTAGACAACCCATAAGTGAAATCTTTATTTATTTTTACACTATTTTAGGGTGGTCCATAAACGGGGGTCCGTAGGGGTAGTCCATGGACCGGTCCATGGGGTAGTCCGCAGACCGGGGATCAGTGTTTTCGGGTTACCCTATTTTAATTATAGTAACTCAAGGATTGTTGCAAACAAACAAACAAACAAACAAACAAAAACAAAACAAAACACAGGGATTATTGTCGATACATTTTGTATATGTAAATAAGTTGAATCTTAATTTGCTCATTTTTACTTAGGTCCCGTATGCACTAGGGTGATAAACTTTGTTTGGCTTTAACAAAAATCTCGACAAATCTTGTCTCTGTCAAATTTTCAATTTAGTAATCATGGGCGCACTCAAAAGCAGTAAAATATTCGTTGACCGCAAAGTGTCAATCACATGGCGAGATCAAAGATCAAAGCAAGATCAGTTTACTTGATTGACGTTTTCCTTCAGATCATGGCACATAAATTGAAAAATGTGTCACTTTTCATGCCTGACAAAATTTGTCCTGCTCCTAAGCAGGATGCAGGCACCTTTTAACTTTGGTAAGGGTTGACAAAATAAATTTGGTAGGGAAAAAAATTACTGTGAGTCACATCATGGAACTGATGACAAATTTTTTGTACAAAATAAAAACAAACTTGCCTAGTGGGTATGGGGCCTTACTTGTGTTGGCTATGTCGTTATTTATTTGTATATTTGTTTATTTTTCAAGTCAACTCCAGAGTTAGCTAAACTGTGGAATATAGGATGCCACATGTGGAAAAGAGATTTTGTTGGAATTTATGATTCATTAAAACAAGACTGGTCACCAACTATCAAACCAATCATCACAGCTTTACAAGGTGACATATAATTTACCCTTTTAGTCCCAAGCTTAAATATCAGTTCTCTTTACTACATTATATTCAAATCAAAACTCTGCTTGCCCTTTGGGCAAGCTGTAATTTCATCTTACTAGCCCAACTCTCTGAGGAGCTAGCCCGAAATTATTTTATTAATAAGGATAATTAAATCAATTTAATGTGCAAAAATAATGTTAATTAATAATACAGAGCTTAGATGAACTACTTCTCTTTGATTTCCCTTTTGAATTAAACCCTATACAATAAAACATTTAGAGCACTTTATGTGTGGTTCCAGAAAAAATCCATACCCTCAGGGAGGGTTCATATCCAGTTTGACCCCCATCCCTCAGGATTTCCATTCCAGGGGGCTTCACGGTACTCCCCCCCCCCCCCCCCCATCCCCTGGAATTTCCATGACTTTTTTACTTGGGTCCCCCAACCCCTTGGAAATTTCATATCCATAAATAACAAGGCTTAAGTCATTCGTTTTAATCTCTGAGGTACTGTTATAAAATTTAGCCACAGCTATTCATGCTCATATTGTAGATGAAGACGCAAGGCAACATATTTTTTCACACACAATTGTAAACCTTGATTCGGTCACATGACTTAAGCTATTTTATTGTACATTATTTATGGAGACATTTACTAGGTAGGGATTAAAGCTGCTGGGTAGTGAAAGATTAAGGCTCTGAGATTTAATTTTCCAAAAAATGACTGTGGAAAATTCTAGATGTCAATTCATGTCATGCTAACAATGCGTTTGAACTAACAACTGACTCATTAGAAGCGCTTCACTCCCAACTGGCATAGCAGCTGACTTTTTCGTCATTCAACGAAGTTTTCAAACAAGAATCTAAGAATACTGAAAATTTAAGCTCCTTTAGAAAACCCAGTCAAATAACATATCGAATTACTTTACACACATAGTTATAGCGGGAAAGAAAGCTGTCACGCAACATGTCTTTTAAAACAGCTGCTTGCCAAATATCGCTGAAATTTTTCTTTCAGGAAAAGAATGCATCAATAATTAAAGTCATACGCTTTGTTTTATTTTGTACCGGTAGTTTGTAAATGATATTAATGTTTTTAATTTATCACATGTTTCATGCACGTGAAACACAATTTGTTCAGTCGTACTATAAATAACCAAATGAAATCTTGACTACCACTCCAGCGCTCCTTGCTATCCATGGTTACGTATACTTCAAGGCATATGCTTACAATGTACTGGAGCAAACTATTAACTACAGGACTGGGATAATGATGACAATACTATGTGATAACCTTGTTACAGGGAAAAAAATTGACTTCAGTCACTTAAATTTTACATTTTACTCTATCTTAGAGAAAACATTTCTATTGTTTCACTTCCTCTGATGAACTGTCTGTTAAACACAACGTGTGAAGTTTGCCATTAGGAACAAACAAAACAAACAAACAACAACAAAAAAACAAAAAAAACAAAAACAAGCAACAGTGTTTCACTCATGCCCACTTCATGCTTGGCCGTCGGGCACCCTGTGATGAGACAGCGCTAGCCTGACCGATCATTTCACTAGTCCTGGGCTATCGGACAGCCTTTTTGTTGCACCCTGCAAATGCTAGCTGGTAGAGTTAAAGTATTAAGAGCAGTTTTCACTTGAGTGTTGCAAGTAATTGATATTTGCTTTCAATTGGTTTTAAATTATGGTGCTAAATGATTGGCTGAAGAAACACACACCACTAGGTCAGCTAATCAGGAGTGAAACCACAGATGGCATTTAATGTGTAATTCTGAGGGCAAGGGTGTTGTAAATGAGAAAAGACGATTGCCTGCAGAAATACTAGGCTTTAATCACCAAATCTCTGTCCTTACAAAACATGGCGGCCAACGTTAATCACGAGGCAACCACAAGCATTGCAGGCTCGCACAAGAAAGCTGAACATACTTCATGTATGACACAATGAATTATAATATAACGCAAAAACTCGCAGTGTTCAAGTCACGCAAAACTCGCAGTGTTCAAGTGTCTAGAGGGCCTTCAAGAGGGCCTTTTGCAATGCCATTTACACCACAAAGGGGGCTTCTTTTAACTGGAAATTCGAGGACATGGGGGTACTTATGATTGGAATTCTGACAGCACGGTGGGCAGGGGGGGGGGGGTGGTGTCCATAGGGGACAGACAAGAGTGTACAAATATGAATGAGCTGACAACACTTTTGACAACCACAGAAAGCAGGATACAAGACAAGCATCAATCAATTAGGCGTGTGTTCATGTTCTTTTACAGAAGAAAACCAATAAAACATGGGTTGTGCTTTGGGCTCCAGAGGCCTGGAGCCCATGGTTTTCACAGGCTGGCAAAACCTTTTGAACCGAACTTCATTATAGGAAAAACTTCCCTCTAAATAGTCTAACAGGTACATGTAGCTAAAATCATCATTGTAGCTGGTCAATTTGCCTGGTGCCTGGCCCTTAATGGAAGCTCTGTATGATATTATGTAACAGAGTCATTTAAAACTTGGAAAATGTCTAACATGTTCATGTATGTGGCCAATCAGAATACAGCAATTTTTTAATTTTATATTGGTTGAAATATAAAAATAGAACTGATACTTAACAGTAAGAAGAAAATTCATGTTCTCCTGTAAGAGTTTGCATGATGGATGGGAAACAAATAAGGGTGGTACCTTTCAGTCCTCAACAGCCTTGCTCAACCATCCCAAGACTGCATTCTATACAACTAACACCATTTAGTCTCTTTGACATTCTCTTTCTTTTGTTTTATGTCCATCCAGAAAAACTTCAGAAGAGAGCTTTTGATCTTGTTTCCAATGCATACACTTCAATCAGAGCAGAAGATCTGGCTAGACTTATGGGTGTAAAAACAGAAGCTGCTGTTAGTGGTGAGTAAAGTATGCTAGGGACGGCAAATCTGAGTCCTTCAAAAAACCATGAGTCTTGCAATTTTTTTTTGTCCAATGTCATAGGTCTAATGCTCTCTGGTTTTGCAGTGGTTATGTGTGTCTCGCAGTCTTGATTTTTTTGCAAGGCTAAGAAAGTCTCAAAGTCTTTGCACAGGTTGGCTCCAGAATAGATCATTTTCACTGTCACGCAATAAAAAAATAAATCGAAAACCATCCAGTGGCAAAAGCTATGAAATTATGATGTTATAGAAGATAACTAAATAAGCCACTTCTCCAAGTTTTAGGCCTGTGCATTTCCCCAAACTTCAGATATTCGTCGAAATGTTTTGCCGATATTTACAGAGCCCAGTATGAAAACGCCATGTCGGTGTACCTCCGTGGTACACCAACATGGCGGCCGGAAAATAGTGTAAACATCTGGAACTTACTTTGGCTATCTAGGCGACTGAGTATCAGTACTGATGAAACAAGCATTTACATAAGCACTTTTCCTAATGCTTTAACTTCTAAAAAGGCTCAAAATCATGGGATACATGTAAGTATATATCTTTCAACAAACTTGATCATAGCCTTGTGTCACGCACCTCCATAACCCTGAAATTCAAAATGCTCTGGATTCCAAATGAAGCACACTATTGAGCTGTAAAATTGTAAACAGATATAAATATACTGCCTCTTGTGCCTGATAAGGACAAAAACTTTGGTGGCTCTTTCGTTTTGGATTTTAGAAAGTGATGATATCACGTGAAAATGATCTATATCTTAGTTCTAAATTCGAGAGGCGAGAAACCGCATATAATCTAAGGGACTCCAAGAATAAAGTAAATGTTTCATTGCCGTGCACAAACTGTATTAAAATAGCTTTAGCTATAGCTATAAGGCAGGGCATTCATGGAAAGCAGCTTTTTTACTATTAGTTATTAGTAGTTTTAGCTGACGAATTTTTAACCATGTTTAAATAAGGATTATCTATATCTTAAAGTCCTGATTTGTTTGTTTGTTTAAATGATAAATAACTTCTGAAGGTCTTACAGTCTGAATGTCTTGTGCTTTCATTTGAAATACTTTGAAGTCTTGGTCTTGCAATTAATTTTAACAAGTCAAAATGTGTTGGGCTCACAAAGAAAAATGCTAGTCTCACATTTGCCATTCAGCACCCCTATGCTGTACATAAAATAATTTACATACCACTGCATACAGCCCTGATTCCTCTAGAGATGACAACCCAACCTTCTTGGCAAAACTTTTCTATTTTAATTTGTTGTAGTTGGCTTTATCTCATTCACTGCAATGGTTGCAATGATGTATCCTATGGGGAAACTTTGTCATCTCATGCAAAATGATAACAACATAATATCATACAATAGTAAACAAATATCAGCAATAACGTTTTAAACTTGTTGTTTATATTCTACAACCAATGAAATCCCCTGCCCTTATCCCCCTCCGCTGGAAAAAATAAATAAAATTATCAGTTTAAATTAACAAGCAATGCCAATAACAAAACATATTATAAACCTGCCATTGCTATAACTAATCAAAAATTAATGCAAACCATCCAATACTTGGGAAATATTGGACCAGCAACAGAATAATCTAATTCCAGGTTAATTTTAATTGTTAGTCTACCTGCTTTCCACCCACTTCGTGCTCCCAGGATTTTGGGCTGCCATTTTTTCCTCACACTTTATTTACAGTCAAGATCGTCGGACTGAATCAAAAGAGGGACTACTCATAGTCTGTTTAGTTATTGGTCCTGTGAACCAACTTAATTCATGTAATAAAAAGTGTTATTGTTTGTCAATATTCAGCTGCTGTTTCTAGTGGATGGACCAGTGACCCAGCAACAGGAATGATTACTCCCAAAAAGACAGGTACAAACTTGCATGCAGGGTGTTAAATATGATTTCCAGTCCGTACTGCACAGCCTCAGAACCCCAATGTCAGTTGCCATTATGGATGCAAAGCTTTTTTATGCTTCACTCTTTCTGATATTACTAGATGAAACAACAACTAGTGATATCAGAAAGAATTTAGCATAAAAAGCTTTGCATCCATAAATATGGCATTTGACATGAAACTTGAATTTACTTTGAATGTGTAATTCATTGCCAAATGCTACATGTACATTTTGTGACATCTTACATGATGGAAAACAAGAATTGTAAACAAACTCTCGAGAGTGCACAGTACGAGCTGGAAATCAACGGAAATCAGTCAGATTTTTCAGAATGGCTCAGAGACCCAGGAAAGGGGTCTTTAGGGAGCTAAGATCCAAAGCATTTCCTGAGGGAGGATGTTTAAGTTTATATTTGCTCACAGCTAAACTAGCTAGTTTACAGACTGAAGTGGTTTACATAAGTGTATGAACACATGAAATAAATTTGGTACATATATGTACATGTATAGACATCTAAACTGTGCGTAATAACATTGAAAGAGAAAGAGATCTTTTATAGTTACGTGACAACTTGAGCAATTGGTTGCAAACTCTACAAAGCAGTAAGTATTTATGTGTAAGTTCATTGGTCAAAATGTGCTGCGCCGAAGAGGATCTGAAAAGAGCAGAAAATGAAAGAGATTGGCAAGGGACTGTCATGCCATTTCAGGATTCAATGTAATTCAGACCAGTAATTGACGTGTAATTCTTCCACCGAACATCACGTGCAAAACCACATTGCCACAAAGGCTAAGGGATGGACGATAAAGTATTTTTCTTGAGAACGGGGTGGTAGGGGGGTAGAGTTCGGGTTGGCAATTTTCTGGGCATGAAATTTTTTTCTCACCTTTAGGCTGTGCATGATTCTTTTGTGGTGGGCAATAGCTTGTGCAAGAATATTTTAACATTAAAAGTCAGAATAATGATAGTAAAAAACATTTGCTTAATTATTTCCCCATGGCTTTTTTCAGCAGTTTTGCCTAACCCCTCCCCCCCCCCCCCTACCCCGTCAAAAAAAAATAATGGTCCGTACCTAAAATCAATAGCATTGATGTCATAAGTGGCAAGGAACATTCTATATTAAGTTATTATCATAAATAGCGCAGTTTTAACAAAGCGCCCTTTTTTGTGTGTGTTTGTTTTTGTAGAACTTCCAACCAAAGAAATTCCTCTTACAAGTGAACAAGAACTTGCGTTGCTGACAGATTACGTCTCTTTCCTTGAAAATTAACCACCACAAGAAATTACTCATTTAAGAGCTGAAATTAACATGTATATATTGGCAAAACGCTCTCAGTTATATTGCTAGTTTAGTGATCCCAAGCTGACATCTTTGGTCCTGGCAATCAGTGGAGTCTTGACAAACAGCCAGGTCATACAAGTTTTAATACTCTCTATATAATTATATCTCTATATCACAGCTAATCGGCGTAAAAGGAGATAAACAAGCTGTTTCATTTTTATACAATAAAAGAATTGTCATATGCTTGTGAAAAAAAAAAGTTCATAGCAAGTCTTTGTTTAAAGGTCTTTAAAGTTATTTCTGTTTTATTAAGCATTTTCACTGAAGAATAGCAATAAACTGTAAATGCCATGCGCAGACAACGAAGAATTTATTGGTGTATTGGTGGAAGATTTTCCACTACAGTGTTCTACACTACTCACTATCACGGGGTGACTTCTAACTAAGGCAGCATTCACACTGTGCCGGAGAAATTTGAAATCGCAGCTTTATTTCTACGGTTAGGCCTACCGTCCACACTAATCCGTCACGAAAACGTCGGGATCTTTTCGAAAGCCTTCTTTAAGCCGGAGGAATTTGAAAACGCCGGCTTTGCGTTTTCGTGTGGACCGAAAACATTTTGAAAACGTAGCTTTTCGAAAACGATGGCGTTACGATGATAATGAGATTTTCCTGACCGAGTTTCCCTCAAACACAAATCCAAAATGACCGGTGATTGTTGCGTTGTTAAATTTCTCCAGCGTAGTGTGGACGGAAAACCTTTGATGCGTTTTCAGAGTGAAACCTCCGTTTTCAAATTCCTCCGGCGCAGTGTGGACGGTGCGTGAGTCGGTTTATATAATAATACAATTTTCCGCCTCTTACATCACTTTGTCTTTGAAGTTAGGTACAGTTTTGCTATATTTTTCTTGTTGAAGTTGAACGTCCAACTGATTATTATTTATATTGGTGTTATTTTCCTCAAACAGTCAAATAGAGCGGAAGATATTCAATTGATGAATTGTTTGGGAAACAGAAAGGTTTAAAGAAACAGACAACGAGGGGTCAGTGCATTTCGATCAGAAACGAAACAGCAGCACATCCCAGCGCATATTGGGCCCGGAGGGGGGTTCTCCCAGAAAAAAAAATGGGGGAGGGGTGTACGGCCCGCTTCCCTTTAAGACCAAAATTTGTGATTTTCCCTACCCTATTTATGACCTGACCAAAACTGATTCGATACCCTATTAATTTCGATACCCTATTTGAGACCTGACCCTTAAATCAGTACCTTGTTTCAGACCTGCCTGTTACTGAAAAAAGTATCTTCTTCCAAAAAACATACCCAATTCAAGACTAAAGTGCAAGAAAACCATACCCTATTTGAGACCAAAACGGCTAAACAGATAAGGGAGTACCCCACGCCCACCCCCTTCCCCGCGCTATGCTCTATGTAAAATATCCGTTACATAGAAATGCAAGTATTAGCGAAATGCAATATTCATGAGCTGACGGTGTTAGGTGAAATCAAATTATGCCAGTTTTGCGTTCTTACAATAGTACATCTTGTTTGTTCACAGTCAGAGAGAGCAGGCATGCCCATACAAACAGCAGAAGACTCAATAAAAATCCAACGATAGGAGAAAACCAACCTGAAAAAATGAAAAGAGAAACACCGATAAAGCTGAGTAATGAAAAGTTGCCACTCGTATGTTATTCTCGATTGGGGGGGCGGGGGGGACGGCCCATATGAAAAGGTCGGGGATGCTCGTAGGAAATTTGAAACAAACCCCTAAAGGAGACCAATCGGCGTAGCTCGAGCTTTATTTGACCCCTAGAAGATACTACCACGAGATTAATCTGCCGATACTACTTAAAAAGGAACAGGCTTGATTATCAGCCGCTGTTCAAGAGAGGAGCCTGTGCTTGTAGACCGGACTCAGGAGACTGGCAGGTATCGAACCAAAAAATGGAACTAAGAGCGTTTCTTTTATTATTATCAAGTTGTTCCAGTTCACCCTAAAAGATTCTTTGACAGCCAAATATAGTGGCCTTTCGTCATGAACACCCTAAGTGAGACCAGAATCCTTGATTTATACCCCGAAGCGAGACGCTGGGCATCCCCAAACTTTTGATGTCTCCCACGGGATGTTATTTACTTAAGGCTGGTCCTAGCTTTCGCATTAGCACAAGCATAAGTACAAGAATAAGCGAGTGAGGATATCACATCATGAGCATAATGACGCACGGAAGGGCAGAATAAACTAGAATTTCGATACCAGCTCATTCTCGTACAAACAAGCTGTGGCTTTGGGGACAAGAATGGATACAAGCCTTCCTCGACTGATAGACAAATGGCGGAGTCCGCCATACAGTTTGTGATATTTCGGGACAATTCTGGATCAAATTGAGTTAGAATTGGTTGATAGCCTTGTGGGAATGCTTCTGTTTATCACGAACACACTCGTTTTCATTCTTGTGGATTCGCGGTGGTCTAACAATGGTTAACAGTGCGTTGGTCTCTGGTTTAGATGGTCTGGGCTCAAGTTCTGGTCGGGGTCATTGTGTAGTGGTCTTGATCTTGGGCTAGACACTTGCCTCTTACAGTACCTCTCTCCACCCAAGTGTATAACCAAGTAACTGCAAACTGTAAACAGAAACCTGACAGTGCTTTTGGTGGGGGGTGGGGGGGGGGGGGTAACAGTTTTCTCATAGTTGTTTCATGTTAGAGAAACCGGCAAAAGTGCAATTATGCAGTATGGTGCTTATTTACACGTAACTTGTGCGCGCAACTTACCAATTTCGTCACAATTTCCACTCAAACAAGGTTGCTGCTCGCTGGAAAATTGGTCGTGAACTATTCGAAAACATTCGGAAGTTTCCGCAATAGCTGGTGGAATTATCGGTTTCTCTCGGGCCGGAAGACTGAGAGTTCGTCTGGAGCGATGAGATGCAATAGTTGGAGGGGGATTGAAGGAATGACTTCGGAAGGCGCGTGTTTGAACATTGGTTGTAGGTAATGAGAGCGTGACACGATCAGACATTGCGTGACTTTAAGTGCACTAGAGGCCTATAAATATAAAAAGAGCACATATGACGGGTTCAGTTCAGAGGGAATCTTTGTTTACAATATTTGCATATTAGGGAAAGCGCTCGAGTCTTTGATCGAGCTACAAAAATATCAACTCTGAATATCAAAATAGCATGACATTATCTGCCTTGGAATTGAAGTGTGTCGCGCGGGTTGAAAAACTCAAAATTTTGGCAAAGAATGTGATTTGAATGATTTATTACATTTACTCCATGTTACGTACAAAAACTGTGATTAAATAAAATTACAAAGCAGGAGATTGAGGAGACCAAAAGCACCTCTTCGCCATACCAGGGATACCCCCTTTAGTAAAGTGCTAGCTTTTATATCTACATATGTACAACATATTGCAGGGCCAAAAATGTAGATGAACAAAACAACAACAACAACAAAACTTCAATTATTCCTTGAGAAAACTTCTAACCTTTTTTTAAAGACAAAAAACAACAACAACAAAAAAAGACATTTCATTTCAAATAGCAAAAATTAAGGAAAAAAGACGCAGAATTCGGATCAGTTCAATTCCAATCTTCTATTTGTGTTTGTTTAGGTCGAGAAACAGTCTAATCGCCTTCGGAATAGCAAAACGTGTGCTGTCATTGGCTAAATCGTGTTGCAGATTTTCTCACGGTCTCTAGCTTTCACAAGTTCGTTATCATGACCTAAACATGCTATTTTGACTGTATTTTTAAACAAATGACGGTCACTAACAACTTTGAGGCTTTCGAGTTAAAAGTAAAGTTAAAAGCTTAGTCTCAAGTACCCGAGTAAATGAGTTTAGTCGCGCCATGAACAACAGGCTCTTGAGCTAAACTGGGATAAGATGTTTTTATGCCTCAGTCTCCAGCATGTAATAAAAGGGATACTATAATACCAGTCAGCAGAATAAGAATAAGCATCAGAATCTAATAAGTTCGTTCAATTTCAAATTCGAATTGTGTTAGTTAAGTAAAATCAATGCAAAATAATGTTCTACAGAGACGATGCTCGACTGCAGAGGTGCTTTGTCACTCACGTGTTATTTTAAAATGTAAACACATTATAGACAACTGCACACACCAAGTTCAGCATATTTCGCGTTAAAAGAAAATTAGCTTTTTATGGCCTAGGATCTTAGGTGGAAGAAACCTCTCCTACCTTTTTAGCTAAGTTTCTTGAGGTTATTTACTCGCACAGTGTGCAATAAACCGCGTATTGTGTTTTATTATTATTCAGGCGGGCGATTCTACTTAGATTTAGTAAAATTAAGTCACCCAATGAAAGCTCAAGGCGAAAATTGTGTCAATTTTCAAAGCAGGTGAAAAAACTGACGGGGTGCAGTCAGTCAAATGGAATAAAACAAACGAAAAGAGCCGCGTAAGGATTAGATGAAGCTCAATTTAAGCAATGAGTGATCATAGATAAGCCACCTTTAAGTCTTTGTCAGGGAAAGTTTCACATGAATTTTCACATGAATTTTCACAATTTTCCTGTTTTATTTCAAGCATATAAGAACAAACAGAAAATACCGAACATGCAAATTGCTGGAAATTCAATGTCTTTAGCCCCCTTTTTTTCGTGTTTACATTAACTTGGGGCTGTAATAATGTTTGAAAAAAATTGAAGGAAATTGCCTTTCACGAAATGTTTGCATTACAAAGGAAAGGCTCTAATTGATAACTTAGAAGATTATAACGTAAGCACCTTTGAACATGAATTGAAAAGATAAAGCTAGATTAGAAGGCTTATAAAATTAATAATCAAAAAGAAACAACGCGCCCACAATATGTGATGTCTATTTAAAAAAACCGGGGTAAAATTGACAAAATGCTACTTATTTTGGAGTGATTCTTTTAATATCAAAATACCTTTCTATTACTACAAAAGCTGAAACTAGGACTGAAAGGGTAATTTGTGCTAATTTTAAACAAGATTTTAGAAAGCTCAAATGCATACCTTTTGCATTGGAAATCGAGTAATGGCTAGCTTGGTTTTCTAGAAACATTGACTCGGGAGAGAAGTTCAGTGGCGATCGCAGCTGCAGATTATTCGGCCAATATTCCAAATTCAAACAATTACGAATCGAATTTTTGCATGAAAAGGCAAGTGTCTAACTTCAAATTTGATGCATAATAAGTATGGGCAAAAAAGACCGCAATCTCATTTATTTATTTATTTATTTCTGTTGTTGATGTTGTTTGTAAACATTATTATCAGCTATTATTATATGGCTGTGTCTCACGAGGACTGGGAACTACCGAATTCACGAATTCGATTGACTGAAATCGATATTGACCGCGGTCTAGATTTTCCCATCTAGACCGGCATCTAGACCGGTTTCATTTTGCGTTGAAATTGCAGCAAACTAAAATACAAAAATGTTCACCGTTTTCTTTTATTTTCTTCTCAATCATTTATGGAAGTGCCAAAAAGCCTGATGACAAAAAAAGAAGTAAAGAGGACGAGCAAATTTCGGCAAGTTTAAGTTAAGCTCATCTCCGTTTGCAAGCAAACCAGTTACATTAAACGAATAAAAGTTTTCTTCTTTGCCATATAATAAACATCTTATTAACCGAGCTAAGTCGGTCTGTATGGGAGAATCTTGACCTCGGTCGTGTGTACAGACCTCACTGCGTTCGGTCTGTACCCACGACCTCGGTCAAGATTCTCCCATACAGACCTCCTGCTCGGTTAATAAGAGCTAAGTATTGAACAATTATTCCACGAGCGCGCGTTGGATATGAGATGGTAGATAGTCAACGAGGCGGGGAGCGTCGAGGTGGCTATAATCTGGAATAATTGTTTCATTAAACTGAAATAGAAATAAAAACGCTATAAAATCACGCGCACGTACGCTTACCATATTTGTAGAGCATGGTATAATGGTTCATAACCCATGATGGCTAAGCCAATGAAAACTCTCGAATTGCATTATCCAATGATCCAGTTTCTAATAATTCAGCTTAAGAGTTCGTAAGATAACGGATAAAGCTAAGCTATATAGAATTTCTTAATCGAGCCTAAGAAATTATAAAATTGGTTAAGTTATTAAATTAAGTTCTACCGATTTATTTTGCATAAGCCGTATTTCTTGTAATGAAAAGATTGCCTTTTGACTGTTTCATAGTTATATCTTATCTTTAGGGTTTTCGATCACTTAACGAGTATATACGTTCAGGAGCGACATAAATATCTTAATTTTGTGAATAATAATTTGCAAAGGAAATTGATGTTTTTAAGTTAAAACTCTCAAAAATCCGCAGCGGCTTAATTAAAAGAGGTCCTTCTTGTTCTTTTACCACGGCCTTATTGTACCTTTTGTCTTTTTGTAGGATATACCGATTGGGTAGCTCAGGAAGCTAAAAAATTCAGTTATATTGAAGACAAATTAGAGTGAAAATCAAAGGAAAAAGAACAATTATGTTCAAAATTTGCAGTCTGCCAGATTTATAACCGGAAGGAGCTAAATGTGAAGAACTTGAAAGCACTTAATTGCTGCCTCATGATATTTTGAAAACGGCCACTTCATATATATGCTCGGCGATTTCTTTTTTCTATATATATAAAAAACAGAATAGACCTTTCATACGATAGTATTTCCTGTTAGATCTTCGTCGATAAGAGAAAAACCGAGCTAAACGCTTTCCATACCAGGGGGGCGTTTTAGGAGAAAGTAGGCACATTACGTTATTAAGTGATAATATCTTTCCGTTTATTGCTTTGTGACTTATGTTAGGCCCGAGTATAACTTCAATAAATATGTGAGATTTCTTTTTCCTGAGGCCATGAACAGGAGAAAACAGGAACTTAATAAGTCGAAACGACATATGCAAATCCGAGAAAAAGAGTGAAATCATCATTGACACATGGCTTGCAGTAAAGTTCAACATAAATAACCTAAAAGCTCTTACTGTGAATCTTTTGTGCAGAAAAACATTGTAAAGTTTTTAAACCAGTCAATGGTTATGGCTGTTTGCTGTTAGCAGTTTATCATTTAGACTGCAAAACAATCCAGGTACAGTTGTACCATGTAGGAAGCTTGTACCTTTAAAATAAGTTGTACATGGGGGCAAATGATTATTAAATATTTATTCTTGAGTGCAGGAGTTTTCTTAATCTCCTACTACTGCAATTGTTGTCGTTAACATTTATGGAGAATTTGCTCAAGAAAGAAAAAACATTTCGAAGAACAAAAACCTGCATCTGTAAATTTCATTACACTTTCTCATTATGAAGAAACCATTAATGTAAATTGCTTTCTCTGTATGAGGCTAAAACACCATTTTTATTTATTATTCAACAACATACAGCAATGTACTTACCGTACAATAAAAAAGGCGACCACTGGCTGAGTTTTCAATTGGCATCCAAGTGAAGTCGCTTTTTTAGTGTAATTCCCCACATGAAAGTTCTGCTATGAAGGGAAAACACTTCAGAATATTGTAAATTGCGCCTGAAGTGCCCAGAGAAATCAAACTAAATACATCACTTCAACATTCTCAATACTAATACTGCGATATGCAGCTGAATCTTCCTTTGCTTAATTGTGAAACTTAAATATATCCATCACCAGTTAAAGATTGTTCTTCTGTTTAGTTTGACGTCATTTCCTGTTTGCTACATATAATTTTAAATTAAAATCACGATGCGTCATATTTGCGCCCTTATTCGGCGCCATAAGGTGGAATTTAATTGAAATAATCGCTTTAAGCCATAGGAAAAATACAAGATTCACACTACTGATTGAATATATTATAACTAGCATATCCACAGGAATAAGAAATTTTGCTATCCCCTCCTTGTTTCTTTGCAGTGTTTTACCCGGAAGTTGCTTTAACCAATAAGAATTAAATTAAAATAAAAGACGTGGACAAAATTCGACTTTTGACTTGATAAATTGGCCATCGGCATAGAAACTAGGCTTCAGTACCCAGAGGATTTGATTGGAGGAATCAGTTTTAGATTTGTGTACAGTTAATTTTTTTAGAATATCGTGGTTGTGCATGTAAAGCTCAATGCAACAGGAAGTCAACTTGACAATAGGAGCTAATGGGTAAGCGGTTAGCGAACAATTTCATGAAATGTCAGGCAGTAAAAATAAGGGTAAATAAAATAAATTAACTACTTCAGTCTACTTCGTTGATTGACTCTCTATATGATTAAAGATTTTTTTAATTTTCTGTACATATATATTTCATATTTTCCCAAGGATTAGAGAAGAAACAAAACGTCGTACAAAATACCCCAGTGATTAGGCAGTAAGAAATAAAAAAATAATAAAAATAAAAAAAAAAAACATAAAAAAACCCCGGTATATTAGACATTGGATTAGCCTAGGCAGAGTGTTATTTTACATATACTTTTGTAAAGTTTTAAGTTTTAGATCTTTTTAAAGCATTTTCAAAGTTGTACATTTAGCCGCCAATTTTCTCAAAAGCAAATTAAATTAGAGTGAAAAGTAATTTCCTTCGATTTTATCGAAGAACCATTACCGCGATAAAGGATGTAAACAAAATAGAAACCGATTTTGATTGGAACTATATTCATGTCTCATAATATGTTAAGCCTGAAAACGAAACTTGAAACGCATTTGTTCAAAACGGAGACATCACTTCGAATTTTAAAGAAATCTAAGTCGAAAATGGTCGGCATTTCCGCGCGTTTGATGAAAGCTAAAAAGGAGATCAATTTCAGTTGTCAGTAGCTTTTAGAGGACAAAAGGTTTTTTCATCAAAAATGGGATTTGGTGTGCTATAAATAGGTGTAATTTGACGGAGTAATCGACGAACAAAGACCATTTTCAGAAAAAAAAAAGTGTTTTCTGTTACCGATACTTTTTAGTAGGGATGCAACATAATTAAACAATGCGGTAAAGTCAATGTTCCTCTAAATTTTACAATTCAGTCGACAACAGTATTCAACGGTGTAACAATGTTTTGAAGTTTTTTATTTTCGTCGTATCTCCTTTCATTTGCGTCTAATCTTTAAATTAATCTTTAATGCCTTTATGTTTTCATTTTGACGATATAATAAGTGGCACTTTCCAAGGGCACCCAACGGAATATTTCGGTAAAATATCTGTTCGGATGGAAGGTTGCCTAAAAATTTCGAAATTTTTTTCCCAGCGACGCTCTAGACTAAATTTTTTCGGAAAACCATAAAGTTTCCCTAGAATTTTCGGAGTGTAAAATGGGGTTGACAGGCCTGCACGACTCTCAAGCGCGTGTTTTAACCTTTTATAGTTTGGCTCTCAAAAGTATATCTTTGAGCGAACGCCCTCTTTTGTATGAAACGAGAGGCGGATCCTTGTAGATTTCGCTCAGTAATGGTTGTTGTTCTATTAAATGCTATTTTTTCATTAGGATTTGTTTTAGGTTTGGCACTGATTGTTGATATTGTGTGACAAAAGGCAAGATTCGTTTGTTTTCTCTCTGTTTTGGTTGGAGGGCTAGTTTCCTCTCTTCAAAGTTCACTTCAGAGAGGGTTGCTTGAATAAGATTCTCTGGGTAACCTCTCTCAATAAGGTGTGACTTGAAGGTTTTGATTTTCTCTTCAAATATTTTCTTAGAAGAGTTCGTTCTGAGAAGTCTTAAAGCCTCTCCTTTGATGAAACCTTTTTTAACTCCCGGTGGGTGGGATGAAGTAAAGTGTATATATTGGAACGTTTCAGTAGGCTTGAAGTGGGTACGCACATCAAGAACTGAGTCTTTTTTGAATCTTTCGCCTTTAGAAATGTTCGTATCCAGGAATGTCGTTTCCGTTTCAGAAACCTCAGCCGTGAATTTTATTGTCGAGTGGTGGTTGTTTGCTTGTTCAATGAACTGTAATGTTTCATCCCGGTTTATAGTCCAGAGTGAAAATATGTCGTCTATATATCGTTTCCAGACGAGCGGTTGAAATGCGCTTTGGCTTAGGATTTCTGTTTCTACCTTACTCATGAAGATGTTAGCAAATGCTACTGCCATCTTTGTGCCCATGGCTGTGCCATGTATTTGGAGGTAGTTTTTTCCAGCGAACTGGAATGAGTTTTCCTGTAGAATTAGCCTTAGCGATTGCTCTAGTAGTGGTGTTGGGATAGGAGGTTTGTTTACGTAGAATGTTTCGTATGCTCTGCATACTGTTTGGATTCCCTCCTCTTGTGGTATGTTCGTATAGAGGCTCGTTACGTCCATTGAAACAAGTATAACGTCCGCTGGGACTTTCGTTTTTTCTATGAAATTAATGAAGTCTGTTGAATCTTTGAGATAAGACTTCTGTTGTTTTGCAATAGGCTGAAGTAGTTTGTCAACAAATGATGATAATTTCTCTGTTGGGCCTTCACACCCTGATATTATTGGTCTACCAACCGGGGTCGGTTTGTGTATTTTAGTAAGGGTGTAGAATTCTGGAATGCGAGGCGGTTTTGGCGTTTCACAAAGCCATTTTTTAGTGATTTCGTCTATGTGGTTTCTACGGTAGAGCTTGTTGATGAGTTGTTCAACCTTATGTTGTGTATAAATTACCATGGATGTTTCAAGAGGCCTGTAGTGGTTTATGTTGTCTAGGTGGATTTGACCTTCTTGTTTTTTGTCTTCTGTATTCATCACAACAGTGGTTGTTCCTTTGTCTGCCTTTTTAATATTAATTCGGCTGTCACGCTTTAAGGCTTTGAGAGCCGCGCGTTCCGCGGGTGATAGATTATTTTTAGGCTTTGTGAGTTTTAAGTCTGCGAGTTCACTCTTCACCTCTTCTAGGTAGCTTTCAAGAGCAACTGATTGTTGTATTGGTGGTTCCCATGTAGATTTTATATGGAAACGGATGTGGTTCGTTGTTTTGCCCGTGAAATATGTACATGAGGCGCATTCTTCTTGCGTACTGATCGAAGTCACGCAAGATTTGACGCTTTATTTGTGTTTGTTTTGTCACGGGTGTTGGGATAAATTTGAACCCTTTTGCCAGCAAATTGATCTGGTCATGTGAGAGTCCTTTGTTTGAGAGGTTTTTTATATGTTTTTGGTTCGCCTCTATTTGTATGTGTGATTGTTTCTTTTGTTTGATCTTTCTGCGCTCTTTGCGCTTTTTGTTCGTTAGATTGCTTTTTGCATTCCTTCCTCTTGTGTTTTTTGCATTATTTTTGGCCCCTGTGTTGTAGTGCGGGGAGTCAGAGAATACACGTTTGTACTTTTGAACTTGTTTATTCTCAATGTCTCCTAATTTTTCCATCATTTTGCTGAACTGGGCAATACTAGCCTGGATACTGCCAGCAATTTCTTTAACATTCGTGATTGTTACATCAGTGTTACATGCAGCTGGCGCCGAGCGCGCTGGTTTGTTTTTACAATTCTCATTTTTAGTTGGCGTTTGCACTACTTTTGGTCTCTTTGATTTTTTTAATTCGACCCTAGCGCGGTCGATTTCACGGTAGTGAAAACGTGTTAGTGCTCTGACGAATTCTTGCTCAGCGTTCTTTCTGAGACGCTTAATGTCCGTTTTAAATTCATTGTCCGCTCTTATCCGAGCCCTCGCCCTGTATTGTAGGGATTCTGGGCAAGTTCCTTTGTCTGTGTGCCTTTTCAATGACTTGATGGCTGATTCCGCGTGGAAGATTTTGCTTTCTGCTGACTGTGGTGGTTGACTGTGGCGACGTTTTCTAGGGTTCTCGTTCGTTCTGGCGGCTTTCTTTGGTTCACGGTTTTTCCTCCTGCTCTGGCGTGCGGTTTGTTTTTGTGGGCTGGTGTCGTTTGGCACTTGAAAGGACGGTAGTTCGTCGTCTTCGGACTGGTCAAGAAGATCGTCTTCAAGAATGTTTGAGGTGTCCATGTTTTCCTCTTCAACGGCTTTAGAATTGCCAGGGACTGCTATTAACCCTTCTGACGTTAGTAGGTTTTCTGACATGGTATTATCAGGTATTGGTCAGGCAAGACCGCGGTTTCGATCCTATCGTGTGGATCTCTTCAGTTGCCGGCGATTATTTGGAAGGACTGATAGAGATGAGTTCTCGTTATCAATCCGGAGAGGGGGTGTTCCCCATCCCACTTATACTCGTGTGGAGGATCGAAAATTCTGTGTTGTCACTGGCTATTTAGTTTTAGCCAATTGTATTCATGTTGTTTTGATCCTTGCGAGCTCAGCTTGACGCTGTGTTTCTTGTAGTGGCTAATATGTAGAATTTTGAGCTTGTACTGGTATATATTGCAGAAACAACCAGTTCTGCAAGAATGCGCTTATGTGTTTTGTTAGGTCTCTAGTTTTGGAGACTGCACATGGTTGGTTTTGCGCATTAAATGTTGTTTTGTTTTGTACGTGCTTGGCTCAAATGATATTAACAATGTGTACGTGATCTCACTGCTTGTGACGGGGCCTGTCTGGTAAAAATCAACAGTGTAAAATGGGGTTGACAGGCCTGCACGACTCTCAAGCGCGGGTTTTAGCCTTTTATAGTTTGGCTCTCACAAGTATATCTTTGAGCGAACGCCCTCTTTTGTATCCCTGCAGACAAAACACACCTCCATAAGTCAGAAACACAACATTTTATTGCATCAGCTACGACTTTACAAGCAATAAACAACAAGTAATCTGAAGTAATGCTCAAAAGCGCTCGATCAAAATGTCAAATGTCTTATTTCTATGGAACCCTCCATCGATAAGGATACTTCGATCAGTTTATGGTTTTGAAAAAAGCAACCAAGCTTTTGAATATGCTAAATCCTTACTAAAAGCACTTGAAAGTGAACATTTCTCATTATAGTTATTGAATTTTTTCCCTTATTATTATTATTATTATTATTATTATTCTCTTTATGCTGAACATATGCCCATTATGCTGGCATTATGCTCGATGCTTCGACTACAGCATTGTGCCCATAATGTATCCATAGACCCTAGACAACGTAACTTGACATTTCAAATGTCACTGAAATGTCTAAGGGCTTGTCAAAGGAGTTTTCAAAGGGCTTCAGTGTATGAAAGCAAAGGTCAAACAAGAAAGGGTGAGTCTTACGTCACTTTTTTGGGTTAAAATAAAAAACATGTCTTTCTTTTTCTAACTAGTGGTCAAATTTAGGGCCACGACCGCGTACTCGATCCTGTCGTATAATTTACACCCCCTAATGTTTTCGGATGAATAGATTTAACGCCTATAATATTCGGATAAACATTTGTATTGCCTAGTATTTTCGCGAAATTTCGATAGACACACGTATAACGAAAAACTTCCCCTAAAATTTTCTAGTGAAAATATGGTTTCTCAGTGTCCTCGAACTTTCGACAAGATCCATCAGGATAGCTAAAACTTTCGGATGACTCAAAAAAGGACCCTAGAATTTTCGAAACGACTAAAGTTCCCCTTAAATATCCGAACAGATAAATATTTTTTAGGGCATCTCCAAATTAACTAAAAAGGCTTCTAGAACATAGAGAAATCCATTTACGACACTTCTGACGTCTTTGGAAAGATTCGGTCGTTGGGTGCCCCTTACTTTCTCAGTCCCAGAGACACATTCAGTCTTATGACACGTTTTGTGGTCTGTACCTGTTTTGCGTGGGATGTAATAGTATTCCCAGCGAGAAAGTCTTTTTATTTAACCAGAGTGCATGATCCACCATGTTGACTCTTAGCTTTGTCAGTGCTGAAGAACCGTTTGCATTGGTTGTTTGAACTACGTTTAGCGAATGGTGTTCCGCTTGCATTTTTTATTTAGTGGCGTGCATATTCCCCGTGAACTCGTCAATTCGAATATTCGGAATTGAAAGGAGTTCAATCACGGTATTTTGAGTTACATGTATTTTGGCCACGTATAGAATTACCTTTAAATTGAAGGCAATTTGAACATATTAGTTTACTAGGATAAAGGAAAAAAAAGAAAAGAAAAAAAGAAAACACTAAAGAAATAATAGTAAACCATAAAGAAACAGGGATAGATAAGAATGGGGAAGATTGACTCGGATTACGACCGACGAACTTGAAAAATTTAGGCCAAGCTTTTCAAGGTGCGCAACCCGTGACTGAGGTCCTTTAAGCTGTCAGTATACCGATGTCAGTTTGTACGGTTTGTTGAGAATTAATCCCGCTAGCGATTAGTTTTTTATTATTATGATTACTTTTTTTTTAAGTGAATGCTTTTCAACAAGCTTTATACTTTGCTGGTAAATTTACAAATCTGCAAAATCTATTCCTCTGATTCTTGCTTTCGATACTTGAAACACAGTCTTGACACAATTATGAAACGTCTTCGGGTGAGCCGAATTATACAAACAGACAATATCCAGTCAATGGTTTCTGGAGGTTATCTTTATTCTCCGATCTTTTTTTCTTGACTTTATATCAATTGGTTAAAGAGAGCGCCCATTTTCTTCAGGCTGGCTGCACAGCTGAAACATGATACCCCGCCATCTGATTCCTCAGCATGAGTATGAAAATCTGGCATTCTAGTCGCTAGAAACTGGACCCAGAATTCGGTCTGATAGCGTTTATGATAATAAAATGGCACATTAGATTTCCTACTCGTGTATAAAGTTGAAATGGGAATTAATATTGCAGCCTTTTGATCGTTGAACGTATTTGCTGAATATATTTTCATTGAATTTCGCCATTTTCGTGCTTATATTTATGTTCCTTTATCAACAGATCTGTTTCAACGCGGACAAAAGTCTTAGTTCCTTTGTTACTGCTCATTTCTGTCCATCAGTTTACAAGCTGTCATCTAATGCTGTTTTTAAGTTGACAAGGGTTATGTCATAATTTTAGTTTGCCATTGTGTTCCCTTCGTTTACCTAGCGACTGATGAAATGATATCCACGCTTTGAGCCTGCATGACAAGCATGTCTAATTGGCATTTCGCCATTTCAATCGATTCTTCTTTTTTCTTTCCTTTCGAACTTTGTCGTTTTTTAGTTCTAACGAAGGTTTTTTATTTCCCGTGGTTTTTATCGACAGCTGGCAATCGATATTGACCGGCCTCCGTCGAAAGGCAATACGCTATTTACAACCCGAAACCTACTGAAAAGAAATAATAGTTTCAGACAAACAAATTCAAATTTTTCGTGCGACAAAAGCTGTGGAAATCGTGAATATCAAGTTGATGCCAGATTCCCAAATTTATCAGGTAAGACTACGCAGTATTGTTAGAAATTAGTTTTTGCAAGTTTTGCCATAAAGATCAAACTGAATGATATTTAAAATTTTACATTTATTTCTTTTTCTTTTCATTTCTTACTTATGGTCTGAAAATCAAATGATACAGGAACCCGATTAAGACGAAAATATTGTCTCTTGACAGAATATTTGAGATAATCAACAGCATTGTGAATCGCAACACAAATAAGTAGCCAGTATAGTTTTTTGCGTGGTTTTATTTGAACGTAAACATTGTAAATTGTGAGCAATTGCACCGCGGCGATGAATTTTAATCACATAAAATCTTTATTTACTGACATCTTTTGTTATTATTTGCTAAAACTACAACAGAGCACCAGGTAGTCTTTGTAGTGGTTACACGATTAAATTTCGAAGAATACACTTCTGCAACGTTGAACTGGGCAATTGATATCTCAAACGTCTAGACTCCTTGTCAATTTTGCATTTTTTTTCACAGTCTAAATCTTCAAAATCTACTAACATGTCTGCGGATGGTGACATGTTGCGCCCAGTCTCCGCTCGTTCGCGCAGCACTCGCTCCCATTCCCTTAAACCACAAAGTCAACCCATGGTCCTATTCAAGCAACGTTCCAAACGCACCATGAGCCTGCCATCCAAGCCTGTATTATTACCATTGATCAATATTCAACGCTGCCATGACAACTGGGATAACCAGAGTGATGAAGATGAAAATGAGGTGGATACAAATGGGGGAGAAATGGGTACGAAAATGAGTGTTCTAAAATGATATCACTGATTAAACATATGGAAGTAGTTTCTCTCTCACAGACAACGCATGCGCATTGATTAGCTACGTCATATTAAGCTATCTAAATCCCCGTTGTTTATTAATCAGGTTAGCTCCCAGTAAAAACTTAGCATCTCATTTTATTTCAGCATGGTACACGCCACTTGTGGGATTATCTTGCAGTCTCGTGATTTATGTCTGGTCTTGTGTTCTGGCCTACTATTCCAAGAAATAACAGCTACTCAAAGATCAACCTTTGTCGCAGACTTATGTTTAATGACTATGTCAAAGAATCTTGAATGTCATCCAGAAAAGCCAGCGGAAAACAGACAACACGTTACGAATGAATTAACATTGACTATGAACAAAAAGGACCGATGTGACTAAGTTAATAAATGACTACTACAGAGGATGCGCACAGGCCTTACTAACAAGTTAATCAATCTCTCGGGGGGGGAGAGGGAACCTGATCCCAGCGGGATCAAGGATCTCAGGGGGGTCCCAAGGGGGTCTGGAAATAGCCAATTCTGTGAGGTAGGATTTGCTGACGTGGACATCCCGCTTGGGATGTCCACGAGCGCATCTTCACCAACCCCCTCCCGAAAATCTGCACGCAGAGTACGTGACAACAGTCAAACATTAAATATTACTTGTGGAAGAACTGGTACATTGGGTATCATGTCTAACTAACAATAACTTGAGAGAGATTATCTTTGTAATAAGGCCTAAACAGTAATATACCATTTTCGCATTCTCGGTACTGGACTGGAACTGGCTTATGTGCAGAGAACTGAGGTTATTGCGCGCAGTTTTTTCAAATGCAAATTATATTCATCTCCTTTAATGATATTTCCCCGCATGAGCCGCAAATGCAAGCTAGTTCCGTCCAACTACGAGAATACGAAAATGGTCTGTTAATTCTGATACCTTCCATCGTGTTTTAATGTGTTAAATTAAATTATTATTTCATTCTGTATTGCGCAACTCTTTTTTAAATGTAAATGGTGTCACTGGGAAATGTATGATGTCGTCAAAAGAAGGTGCCTCTGTCTGTCAAAACGAGTATTCGCGCGAAACCATTCATATGGAAATTTGTTATTTTTCATGCAAATCAAACTCATTTTCATATGAAAGGTTTTACACGAAGACTCGTTTTGACAGCTAATTTATGAATGCCTCCGCGGAGAACGTTGCCTAAAGATTGTGAACTGTTATGAGAAAACTAGATGATTACACATGATAAACTTATGGAGGTTTTATATTCATTCATTTCAAGCGAGTTAACCTCAGTAAGAAATTATCATGTCAACTTTATTATGTCTACTGTCAAAACTCCTCAGTAAACAGGTCTTCATGCAAAGAAGTCCACGTCACACTTAGTCGCTGTGTGTAAAGTGCTGGTAAGTTCCAATAAACATTCTATATGTGAAGCAGAAAACAATAGAAGTGTTACAGAAATCTCATGTTTAATATTGCTCGGAGCTTTTGCACTTTGCCAATGACTTATTACAACCTTATGCCTACTAATAATATCAAGAACATGTAATTCTTTTCATTTTTCTCGGTAGCTAGGTTCATATCTTTTATCTCTCGTTTAGTGATCTATTTTCACTCCTGAGTGCAGTGAAGGTTTGCGTCAATGAATTTCGATTTCGGCACGACTCCATTTCCTGATAAACCATTTTTCATCTACTCGGGTTTATTTCTGGCATCCGTACCAAATCTGCGCTTTCACATCACACTGCATTCCCCTCTCTCTTTCCTGATCCTAAAATGGAAAATTCAAGACACAAAACAGAAATAAATATTTGAATTAGTCAAGTGGCTAACTTGACAACAGGAAAGGGTTTATTATGCTCTGGCGGTTTGATGGTTTAAGCCAATTTTGAGTGTCGGTTTGCGGGAACGTACCCTCACACTTATCTGGCGGTATACGCTCAGAAATTAACGCACGGTTGTGGGAAATCGTAAATTTAGCTCGGAGTTTTCGGTTTTTGCGTGTTTGTGGCGGTCATGCAAACAGAGTTACGAGGCTCAGAAGACTGAGAGGTAAACTTTATATTCTTTATACAAAAGATTGCCTTTTACGGCTAGAAACACTTTAATTTGTTCTGTTCTTAAGATCTTGTGGTTTTCGCGCGGAGCAATACAGTTCTTGAGTTGAGATATCGTAAAGAATCTGTTGCGTACTGTTAAAAGATCGCTTTGCGTCCCACTAGTAAGCTGAACAAATTCCTCCACAAGTGTCTAAAGAGGCTGTTAAAGATATATTGACCGATGAGGGTTACCAACGAAGAAGCGTGGCGATGAGCTAGGACTTGCACCATCAATGAGCAGATTAGGAGACAGACGTGGCACTGGATATAGGGCATGTACTGGGTGTGGACCACCACAGAACCCAGGCATTGCCCTAACCTGGGTACCTGAGGGAAAAAGGAGCAGAGTTCGACCAAGGGAGACATGGAGGAGAACTGTAGAGGGAGAGAGGCTGGATATGCGTTTTGCCACTTGGAATGAAGCTGTCACCGTTGTGAAAGACAGACCACATTGGAAGAGACAAGTCAATGGTCCAATGGGAACAGAAACATTACCCTTACAAAATCCACCACTTAAATATGGTTTACACAGAAATATACTTGGAACAATAAGGCAGATTCATATATATCTTTTTCTCCGCAGGTAAAAATATCAAAGCTTTCATAAAAATCGTCAAGCAAAGATCCATACCAGAACGTCACGTTGTAGAGTAATAGGCGAGTGCGCATGACCAGGCATATATCACAAGACTGCAGGATAATCCAACAACTGGCGTGTACCATGCTAAAAGATAAAAAATTTACAGTTTTCCGTTCAGTAACCTGGTCTTTGAATGGCAGCGAGGCTACAGGTGACCTTATTTTGATGAAGACCCCGCTTCTTTAGTTGTGTATCAAGTTGCTCTTATGCTAACTAGTTGGCAGTGACTAGTATCTAGTTGCTGTAGTGTAACGCTACACGAACGGCACTTGAAGGCTGCAAGTTAATCAGTAGTTTTGACTACTAGCTGTCAAATACTGCCTCGGTCCATGTAAACTAAATCTTCACTCGCTGTACAACTTCTTGAAGTACTCTAAACACAGACTCAGGCCCAAAGCGGCATGCACACCCATGCATCCCCGGGTCCAAAACTTGTAACAGACAACCTTGTAATTTTTGTTCGAAGAAGTCCAAAACAAGTGACAAATTAAGGGTTGTTTACCAATTACTCGAAAATTCCGGAAATTTCGGCCAGAATTCAAATGGTAAGAATGGTAAGTGATTATGACTCGACCGATCAGAAAAGTTTAGAAATACATGGAACGTCTTGAAAGGTAGTCCAAAATTTCCAACCAAAATATCTGAGTAAAAAATGTGCTTACTATTTCAATTCTTCACCACCATCTTGGCGTTATGATCAGGTTTAACTCGTCCTAGTCTCTTTCGGTAAATTGTTCCTTGTTTTTAGTAAATGATAAATGGCCAATCTGAACGCAACTTGACACCAGGCACTTCATCTTATCATTTGCCCAACCGTTCACGAACCGCTTTCTTCATGTAACTGGTAAAAAATCAAGGAAAAAAAGATTTCAAAAAAACCTTTCTCTGTTCTCTTACCCATGCTGTCATTACTGCACTCACAACTTGGCTCTTCTTCTTCGCTATGACTGTCCTTGTTGTCATGGCAACCTTGTATGGTAATGTGAGGTGGAATAACAGGTCTGGAGGGGAGACTGTAGAGTCGTTTAGTACGTGGTGTAAGAAGGTTAGGTTGACTCATCGACTTGAGTGAGTGGGACCGAGTGCTGCGCGGCCGTTCCTGGGGCGGAGCAACCAAGTGGGGTTCGTACATGACGTCGGCTGGTTCGTAAAGATCAAACTGCGAAGAAATAAATACAAGTAAAAATCTAGCTCAGATCTATGGAACTGTTGCACTGATTTGTATAACTCATATTTCTTCAGACCGAGTTTAATCTCTTTGATCTTTGGACCAAGCACGAAGTACGCGGGCCACAAAAAGAGGATCTCAAAAGGATTAACCATCAACCTTCAAAAACGCAATATTTTCTTTCCGTCAACCGTCACACGAGCAAGCCAATATTAGCCGTCAAATGTCTCAGATATCCAATGAAGAACTAAACGTGGGACTTAACTGGGGTCAAGTTATGATGTTTATAAATGATCGTTTTAACGTATCACACAAAAAAATATGTTTATATATATAAAGTCCTCCTAGTTCCGTCTAACTTCTATTCTCGCGAGCAGGTGATTCTGAATACCTCCAGTGGTAACAAAGGGGAAGTAATAACGCTAATTAGGCACATATTTGGAGACCAAAAACCTAATTTTTAATGCAAAAATTATAAGGCTATTTGGATTACTAAAATATGGGCAAAATTGAATCGTTTTATGAAAATTACAGCCAAATTTGCGCTGTAGTTTCATTGTTTCAGGTAAGGTTACCTTACCATCCGGGACAACTCTGGCCCAAATAAAGTTGTCTCGTAGTCGAGTTGTCCCTGGCAAAGCGTTATGTAGGCGGGTTTGCCCTGGCGCTAGGGTAACCCTACCTTCGTTGTAAACATGTCTATGAAATGTGGGCGTCGCCAAGGTAACCCTAGCACTGGGTTACCCTGCCCCTTGTAAACAGGGCCTTAAATATCTATAGTTTAGATCACCAGCTGGTAATCTCGAACATAAACGTTTATCTAGAAATTTGACAATGGTATTTTTTCTTTAGATTCACGACGAATAGATAATCCTAAACTATTAATTACAAGTGATCAAAAGCCTTATACGAAGCATGTGTACTTCAATTTACACTTGTAGTACTCAATTCTGGAAAATCTGAAAGAACTATATTTAGCAAAAGAAATTTTGCTTATCGTATGGAAATCGAGCATAACAGTTTGTATTAGCATATTGTACAGACGTCGGGTCTTTAAAGACCTCTAGTATATATAATCTGGTCAGCGTCGGCTCATATTATGGCCGGCTATAACAATCTTATTTTTGCTTAAACAGTAGTGCATGTTACCGACCTTTGATTTCTTGATGATTTAGTTATCTACTCTATTAAGGCTCCTTTTTGCCAGTAACAGACTTCTTCCACTCCAACTGAAATTGGGTTATAACAAAGCAGTTTAAAATCACTAACACACCTGCCTGGAGCATTGCAACACCAATTAAAGAAACCTATGGGTCTACATCGCAAATTGTATCCCTGAAGAGATGCAGTGAATAATAAACACATGTATTTCATCTCATGCCAGTTTATACAGATATAAATTAAATAGAGGGTTTTTTTCTGACTAACCTTTTGGTTCAGCTGTCGTTCTCATACAGTTCAGCCTAGTGCAACAAAATATAAACCTCTTTTTTACGAAATGCAAACAAGAAACTCTTTGTATTTGCATCAATCGAGCAAATTTTTCTTCTTTAAACACCATTTAAAACTCGGCTAAGCCTTGCGAGTTCTCATGATTTCTGACTCAACTGGGGCTCGATAACAATACTCAGGTCATGAATCAAACACCGTGGCAATTAAATGGACAAAATAACGCTGTTGGCGGACAAATTTAAGAAATTTTACGGTTCACATAGATTGAATGAATTAAGTTACCCGATGGAGCCTGACATTTGCCAAATTTAATTAAATAAGATGGCTATGAGAGCACAATATACTAACAACAGTTTCTAATAATAGCACTAAACTGCTTTTAGATTAGAGTAATTGGATTGCAACTGATTATCTTACGACATCTTCAAAACCTGACTCCCTGGACCTATTCAAAATTTCTTGTTTTTTCATGCAAATCATTCTTTAAAATCTTTTGAGAAATGGAATAGTAGGAGCCTGCATTTTAAGGCCAACAATTTTAGAGTAAAAACACAGTATTGAATGACTGATTGTTTTGAATGTCTCAGCTGTCAAATGTCTTATCACCCTGTTTTGAGATTTCTTTATGCCTTTGGGGGAAGTTTGAATTCTTTTTATAGAAAACATGTAACGTCAGCCTTGTGAACCACAGATCAAGAGATAATGACGAATCTATTTCAGGAGCATTTTCTTAAATTAAATGATTAAAATGGTTTTTGTTTATGCTCAGTTCAGCCAAATAGAGATTCATTCGTTCCGACAGCCGTTGTTTGGAGATTATTTGTTCGTTCGTTTATAACTTCCCTCTTTCTTCCTATCATTCATTCCTTCATTCCTTTATTCGTCAATGCATCAGTTCAACTTTGCAACAAATCAATCGTTCGTGATCTTGTCCTCCTCAAGTTCATTTTTGCTATTCCTATTTCACAATGCCGGACCCACACAGAGCGGTCGGTAATTTAATCGAAATTGAGAAAGATTGAATTTTTTGCCGCTTATTCGAAAGTAATAAATACCCACGCTGTAAAGCATTAGCTGCAACTATTCGCTTTCGAAAGCCTACACGCACGAAACTCATTTCCGGCTCAACTTGATTTTAATTCGATTAAGAATGTATAAATGAAGAATTTGACGAGAATTTTAAAAGTTTATACTTACTTCTCTGATTGGAACCTCCAGTTTGACTTCAAATTCCACGTGAAGAAAAGCGGAAGCCTTTACTTAAATCGCATTATTTAAAACAGATTCATTTTACTGAAGCATTCGTTTTTAGATCTAAACCAGTCGACAAAAGCAAACTATATATTTGTGGTTTCCTTGGCGGTTCCTGTCGATTAACCTCAAAGCATCACTTTTTACTCCGCTATTCTTTCGTAAGTTACCCGTGAACACAAAGAGGTCTGTGGACCGTATCGATATCACGTTTGTACCAACTAACGTCACTAAAGTCGCAAAGGCCAAACTTTAGTTTTGTCGTTAAATCCATTCCAATGATTTCCTTTTTACCCCGTTATTTGACCAGAAAGCTAGGCTATAAAATAAGCTCCGGTACTTCAGTCAAACGTTGCGTGATTTGCAACAAGTTTGTTTATCATGGCGAGTTTTTTAGTGTATACAATCATAATCAGGTTTGCGCGTTTCCGAAGATTGCAGAACAAGATGTTTGTTCAGGCGGATTGTGAAGGCCACCTCTCGCACAACTACAGGCTGTCATACGCTTCATTGCTGCGGCTGTAATAGAAAGAAACATAGAATATACAAGCCTACATAAAGTATAACTGCTACGCTGTATAAGCCCGCTGTGTCTATGATAATACCAATTGTTTCCAAGCTCTCATTACCTAGTTTCGTCGCTAAAACTTCGTCATGATAAAGCGAGAAGCAAAGATTCAGAAGATACCACTGCTTGTTATTACAATTTACTGTCATTCTCTGATCTTACCAAAGTGAATAACTTACCGGCTTTCCCTGTTCGGTTCTCTCCATTGGGATTAATGCGAGAGTGATGTCATCGAGTTTAACAGCCTCTCGCGTACTCTGGCAATCCTTACAGCTTAGAAAAGAAGATTGAAGCAATTCTACCCCGTAGGTCGTTTTAATCAAGAACTCTACGATCTATTTACGCGTAGATATCCCTTCAATTTGAAAACAGGATGACGTTGATTTAATGCTAATAGTTCTGCAACGTGACTATCATATAACCATTCAGTTATCACTAAACATAACATCATCCATTTAGTCTGGAGCTCTTCCGTCCGTGGGTTAACCTTTGTGTCACATTCTTTGCTATGATAAGTGCTGGTGAAAATACAAGGGCATTAATGTTGGTAACAAATTTACCACACATGACAGAGAACACGTACACAGCGGAATTACATTCAGCGTTAGAACAGGAAAAAAAAAAGTGATATTGTTTCTATGCAAAAGATTCTTGAACTGCTCTTGACGTCATTTGTAATGTCTGCTCAGTAAATAATCTGAACTTTCGTTTTAATAACCTTGAGTTTTAAATTACTGGCTCATATCATATACAGTTGATATCTAAAACAATAAAATAACGATTAAAAATATTGAATTTCCAGCTCTCTGGTTCTTTTTCAAGCCCGTAAAAACATGTAAAACGAGAGCGAAAACCCCTATGTTTTTTATGATTAAAGTGCTTCCGGTCCTTCAAGAAGGCACGCATATTGAGGCGGGCCAAGGGAATGTTACTCTCTCTCTGTGTTCTGATAAAGAATGATAACTTTTAACAATATTGGTGACTTATCTTTGACCTCATTAAAGTGCGACTTCTCGAACCTAGCAAGAAGAAAACTAACGAATCAAAACGTAAACTTAGAACAATGAGCTACAATGGACTGGTAGCTTCTGGTGACGGCAAGTAGCGGTCTGTTTGACGTGAGAACATAATCACTATTGATTCCTCTACGTCATGCACACTCTTAGAGATTCAGTCCTTGACGATGAATTATTATAATTATAGATCTCACTCGAAAAATTTAGCTTGAAAATTCATTTTGCGAGAACCAGATGTCATTCAATGTTGTTGGTTTATTTGAGAAAATGATCGCTATCTTTTGTTCTCAGGTAACGTTCTGATTGGTTAACTCCTTTCAAAGGGGCCCAATTCAGAGCAATCGCACTGTAAGGTTTCAGGTCTAATCAATAAATGTCAAAAGGAAACATGCGTTCTAGATTAGAGAGGAATGACGTCTAGTAGAAAGCGGTTTGAAAGACTTTAAACAAGCTCGGGCCAAGCGAGAACAATTATACTTGATCATACCAATACAGACAAAGTAGGAGATCACTGACACATGTGTAACAGGTCAAGATTAATCAAACTCTAGGCACTTATGTATGCTATAAATGTCTTTATTTTGTCATCTGCAGAAAAAGAACTTAACTTAGGTTGTTAATTTGAAGTACATATTGTTCACTTGCTGGTTTCATATAGTTTGGTGACCATCTTCATCCATTTTGATAATTATGGCTACTGTATTGCAATTACGAATGGCACTCATTAACGTTAAGAATGAGTAGGCGTTGACGCTAAGACAGGAGTGACACCAAAGATTACAACTAAATCCCTCTTGTTAAAGTACCCTCATCAAACGTAGTTAATAAAGGGAAAGGGTTAAGAGGACCGGTAAACAACAAAGAAGCGAACAAACAGGCCAAGAGTTATGCTGGAAGGCCCTTGACCCTGCACATCTTTTGTTTTATGCCCAAAGACTATGCATGAATTACATAATCGCAATGCTTCTATTGGTTAGTTGTATGAGCACACATAACCACTCTTTGTATTTTGCCGGGTATTGTGTAGGGGCAACCCCCAAAATAGTAAACAGAAACATATAACAAAGAAAATTTGCCAGGTTTCACAAACATTTCTCTCTATTATTAACTATGCATCAGGCTGTTTCTATTCTCACCCGTACATTGTTGGTCTGCTCGAGGGATGTCTAAGAATGGACCCAAACACACTCTATAATCGATGACATAACTTTATAGAGATTAGAGCGGTTTTCAGTTGAGTGTACTATAACCAAAACCAAAGTAATCACTTTGGCCAATCACAAAGGACACAGACAACACGGAGACCCAGCACAAAACTTGAAGTAATTACAGGTAGCTGACACAAGCACGGGAAAACACATGCGAACGGGTTACGATTGGTTTTGGTTTCACTTCTGATTGGATGAAAAATTGGCGCGAGTTTTTTTAAGCCAATCGTGTAGCGTAGTAATGCAAAACTAATTACATTTGGACGCTTAAATGAAAACTGCTCTAATGCTTAGCCTAGGAACGGTTCAGTAACACTTGGGCAGGAAAACTAAATCGCGAGCAATTGCCGATAACAAACCGCATGTGAAATTCTGTACAAATAACGGAAAGATGACGGACAAGAGGAAGAATTAAGGATGGCCTTTTCACACGAGCTCTGTAGAGAAATTTGCAACGAAATTGAATTGAATGAAATACAACTTACAGTTTAAGTCTTCTTATCTGTAACCTGCTTCATCCTAAATTTTACTAGAGCGGTGACAGATTAATGGTTCAGTTGTACCACAACGATTTAAGAGAGATTACCGTAGGAATAAGGCAAGAGACTAGGATCGTACGCTTTTCTGATAAGGTCTATGTTAGATAGCCTGCAATGCAGGTGTTATTTTGAAACGGAACCACTCGATAGACCAGGTTCTCGAAGCCCCCATCTAGAGGGTTGGGTCAGAGTGCGGGGGGTAGGGGTGATGGTTGGGGGGGGCAGCCCTTCACAGTTACCAAATCCAAGATGGCGGCCAAATACGAAAATGTGCACTCTAGCGCCAAAAATACGCCTGTACTGCAGCAGGCTCCATGGGAGATTAACACTGTTAAGGGGGTATGGTACCCTAAAATATGGCGATGCTCATGAAAAATTCAATTTCTTGGAAATACAAGACTTAAGACCGTTGAGGACTTGTCAAAAACATTTTGAAACGATCTTGCAGAATTTCCTTCCAGATGAGTGTGAAATTTAAGGAAAGTACACAGTGGTATAAGTTTTTTCACTTGGCAACGGCCATAGCAACGACTGTTTACTATAAGAACGTGACCAAAAATATAGATTATATTTAACTCATATGAACGAAACTATTTAGAAAAACCTTTTAAGACATGCACAACTCGATTGGTATAATTATTTGTGAAAAGCTTTGCCTCAAATTGCCATCACAGGCTCATTAATTTCCCTTATGACGAGGAATATTTCCCGCAACTGCGGTAACCTTTTACAAAATAGAACAACCATTGCACCCCCTCCCCCGAGATCCAATCTGCACCCCCCTTCGCACTATTTGTGGCTCGTTAAATGCTTAATACTTCGTGTAAGAAACTTAAAGTGTATTTTTCTCAAAAGTTTACTTTTGTACCGACTGACTTCGTGCCAACATTTCTACTTTGCAAGGTTTTTAAGTAGAATTTCTGAAACTTGGGTTCATCAAAGACCAATAGTGTCGTGATGATATAAACCAAAAAAATCGTAACATTTTAAGGTCTGTCACGTGACATGAGATGATTTGTACACTGGGGGTGGTAAAAAATAAGGTTATTTCCAAATAAAGCTGTAAAAAGCACTGAAAATAAGATTTAACTGTCAAAAATTAGGTTCATATCACAGAACAAAACAGAAACTTACATGATATGCTTATTTGACAGTCAATTCTTGTTTTGTAAAAGAGCAGGAAGTGTTGGCGTCAATACTACAAAGCACTACTTCAAAAGGCTATGGCTGGTTTCCATAGCAACCATTTTGAGTAAAACTCTAGAAATTTAATTTCTCTTCTTGAGTGCAATAGCACACAATTGATCTTTCTTCACCATATTTAAATTAACTTTTTGGTCCATATTGAGGGTACCATACCACCTTAACAGTTTATCTTCTCTTTTCATGTTAAACTTTTAAATTCAAAACTCATATTTTAGTTGTAAACATCAGCGCCCATGTACATGAGGCTGAAATAATGTCTCTTTTGCGAAAATGCCACTCCACTATTTCTCTACTCTGTAGTAAAAATATCATAAATGATATTTTTATCGTCTGCAGATAAGGACAAAAGACACGACCATGCGTATAACAGCAGACTCACGAGCAGTCCCACAATAGGGGTATACCAACCTGAGGGAAAAAAAACAAAAAAAACAACAACAACGAGTTTACTAGTTAATTGGCACGTTAACAGTTCAGTCACGTTAAAGCAGCTCTGTCACAGTATTTGGAGTTTTTTTGGACACGTACTAAACTACCCTTAATTGAAGGAAACCTGAAAATTGTACTCAGAAGTTGTTGTAGTTTACTGAGATAGAAAAAAAAAAAAAAAACACCAAAAAGATGATAATAAAGCATAAAGGAACAAGGATGGGTAAAAATGGAGAAGATTAACAAGGATTACAAACGACTAACTTGAAAAAATTAGGCTGAACTTTTTAAGATGCACAAGCCGTGACGTAGCTTTCTCAAGTGATCTACATCATTCAATGAAACAATTAATCAATAAATTGAATCACTTTGTTATTCATGCAAAAAAAGTTGTCTGTTATAACTCTTGTGCCGCCTCAATGCATTCTTCCGTTTCGCGTGGTTAATCATGGCCCAATGACAACCAATCAGGAACACTGAACTGCAGGGATACTTCATCATATTAGAATCTTTCGTCTCCCATTGACAGAACAAACCACGACAGAAGTTATGTTTCTCAGAGTATACTTACAGACTCTAATGATTATGTTTACTTACGAATTTCATCATAATAGTTTGCTTCCAAACGTACTTGTTGCTGTTCGTCTGATTGTAGTTCACCAGCCACTGCTGAGCATTCAGGAGTTTCCGAAATAACTGGCGGAATGATTGGTTTCTCTCGTGCTGGGAGACTGAGAGTTCTTCTGGAGCGATGCGATGCTAGAGTTGGAGGAGGGTTGAAGGACTGACTTCGGAAGGCGCGTGTTTGAACGTTGTTAGCGGGCAGAGCGAACGTGACGCGGTCAGACATTGCGTTACTTCGAATGAGTATTAAACACTGTGAACGATATTAAAAGAAGATGTACGATAACGTTTTGATGAAAACAAAAACAGTGGTAACGCAATAAGTACTTGAATAAGTTGTTGCATAAGAAGTTCATAAATTTTGCTCAGGTGCTCTCTAACATAAAATATAAACCACTGACATACTGTGGCAAATTAACATTTTCTTCGTATTGGTCTTTCATCGGCCGTGAAAAACCATTTTTCGCACAATCCGTCGTATCGTTAGTGGTTTCACATAAATCATTCTTATTTCTAGGGGGATGAAAAATCATCCGGCATTTCGACGCCATGAAATACAACAGATTATTTAAAACATGTTAATGAATGGGCAAACCAAAAAAAAAAAAAAAAAAAAGAAGAAGAAGAGAAAATTTCCCTTTGTCTTGTTGTTCTGTTAATTCAAGAAAGCGCTGTTTCGCGTACATGTCTTGTCACTGACGAGATAAAGGCTATGAAATATTTTACTATATGTTCATCATTAAAATGTCAAGAGAAAATCATTTTGAAAAACTGATGAGATACGACCATAAAATAAAAACAAAAATTCATTTGAAAATGAATTTTACCTCAAGAGGTTATTTGCCTAAGGAAATACGAAAACATGTGACGTCAGCAGGGGATAATATCGGTATCTTTTGCTACTTCGTCATTTAGGGCGATACCCGTAAAGGTTTTGAAATAAAAATTATAAACAAAAAACAAAACAAAACAAAACAAAACAAACTCAACAGATCAAATAAATGGAAAAACACTAAGAATTAACCACTAAGGGACATGTTAAAACGAGAAAAGATGAGCCACTTTGATATTAACGCGGGTTATTTTTCATTTATTTAGTTCTCAGATTAGTGTGAAGACACTGGAACTCTGTTTTGGTGATATCCGGCACTCGCCCGTCGATGTCTGTGTCACGACAAGGTATTGTCGCCAGTCATCAGGTTAGACTGTAAATATCAGGTCCGAATAACACTTAGACTTTAAAATTCTTTAAATTTGCTGAACAGAAGTAGAGGCACATTTGACTAATTGGTTTTCAGGTATCTGATGATAGACGCGATAACAACATTATTTACTGCTTAAGTGACGTCAAAGAGAGCGATACCGCAGTCTTACTTGATGTTAAAATTCAAAAGAGAGCAAACCAAACCAAATTGTTGGAAACAATGTTTGATATAAACAAAACGAAGAAATACAGCAAGCTAAATCTAAAAGGGCGTGATAAGCTAAAGCGAGATTAAAAAATTATGTAAAATCTAGTCGAGTGTGACAATATAACTCTGATACTGTTTGTTTATATCCGGGAATACAGGAGTATTTCTTTTTTTTTTTCGCAAGTAACAGAATTGTATTCATATAGTCATTAATATAAGCAGTAAATAAATATGTCTCACAAAAAAGTGGTTTCGTTCGACCGTAGGTGAATTTCCCCGGTGGATTTAATGTGAAGATTTTGTATTTTTTTGAAAAAATTGTTTCAGTTTTTCTTTAAACCGGATGTTGCTTGTATCCCAGCCTTAGTGAGACAAACAGTGTTGAAAACAATAGTAATGACCCAAAACGTTTACCAAGCTTTTTTTTTTTTTGAAAAATAAAACGTATTCTGTTAACTTTTTCTTACCTTGCAATGTACATCAATTCCAAAGATGTTCAGTTCGAAGATAAACTGCCTCCCGCTTGAAATATCAACCCGGCTTTGAGTCAAAACTCAGCGGAACATATGTTCACTGGAAAATATTCCCGCGGAATATGACATCACGAGTGACGTGCATGTAAATAAATCACGATATCCATCAAGCAAAGGTAGATAATTGACAGTATTACAGAATAATGACAAGAAAATATCCGTCTTTTATTGAAGAAGAATCTTTTTTAATCGTAAATATATCTACGCGTTTTTGTTATCAACCTAATGGTGTCGCTGCAAGTTAATTTTCACGGTTTGAATGCCGCATAATTAACCTTAGGAGGAGATGAATTTGTCATACATCTGTGACTTCTATACACTTAGCAGGAAAAACTGTTTAATAAGACTTATATAAATATTGATTCACGAAATGAGTGTCATGCAGATTAGCTTAAACACAAGCCCCGGTTTTCTATCGATAAGTGTCAAAAACACGCCATTTAATGACCTATTCATAAGCTCCTCCAGCTATTGACAACACTTGCTATTTCTTGCACATTATTTTCAGAAAGTATCAGACATAACTGGCACTATACAGATTATTTTAATCATTTTTAATCACAACTATTGATTTTCAGACAATATTCGAATCGCCGGTTGTGACGTCCTGTCGTAAGCAGCCACCTCTCCTCAGCGACCAGTTTTCCAAAATACCAAACGTTTCCAAGTCAAATCACTATATTTGGAACCTCTTGTAACTGCGACCATCTCTCTTAAGGACCGGGGCCACTTTTAGAACTAAAAGTTTGAAATTTTCTTTGTTTTTATAATTACCCTCCAGCAAGCGACCACAGGACAGATTATAGAGCGTAAATTGGATAATAAGATGTCATAACATCATAGCATTCCTGGTTCAGGTACGTACAAGAGATGGGAAGTTTCTCAATGGGACTTTTCACACGAATAAGACATTTAAAACATGGGCAAGTCTCTGTAGTTATGATACGCTAATAAGGCACGGCAAAATTTTCACCCAGTATGGCCTAAGCTCTAGCGACCATCTAGGATTGACACTTTGGGTGGTCACTTACGGGAGGTTCGACTGTAGTAAATCCTAACCATCGAAAAAGACTAAAAAATATTTACACAACAATTTCTCACGTTAGAAGTGTTTGGCGGCTATTAGTTTAAGAATTCACAGTTTGATGTCAGGTAGTATCACTTGTGGAACAATGAGAAATTAATCGTTTTCGAATAATCGTGTGGTAACAAGTTGGCACTTGGGCCTTGTGGGTAGAATATACCCAGAGGTACAGCCCAAAGGTACAGTTATTGTGCTGTCGCATTTATCTGCTCTGTGGCCTTGTGCGTAGAATATACCCAAACGGGTCGCATTAAAGTGATCGAGCTCTACGCCCTTGTGGGCAGAATACACCCATGCAAAGGTAAACTTAATTATCTGTGGCATTAATTTGCTCCGTGCCCCTGTGGGTAGAATATACCCAAAGGTGCAATTAATTTGCTGTCGCATTTATCTGCTCTGTGTCCTTGTGGGGCAGAATACACCCAAAGGTAAATTTAATTTGCCGTTTCATCAATCTCTCTGTGGTCTTGTGGATAGAATATACCCAAAGGTGCAGTTAATTAGTTGTCGTATTAATCTGCTCTGTGCCCTTGTGGGTAGAATATACCCAAAGGTATAGTTAATTTGCCATTTCATCAATCTCTTTGTGGCCTTGTGAGTAGAATATACTCAAAGGTGCAGTTAATTTGCTGTCGCATTAATCTGGTCTATGTCCTTGTGGGTAGAATATACCCAAAGGTGCAGTTAATTTGCTATTTCATCAATTTCTCTGTGGCCTTGTGGGTAGAATATACCCAAAGGTATAGTTGATGAGCTGTGGCATTAATATGCTCTGTGCCCTTTTGGGTAGAATATACCTAAAGGTGCAACTATGTTGCCATTTCATCAATTTGTGTGTGGCCTTGTGGGTAGAATATACCCAAAGGTACAGTTAATTTTCCATTTCATCACTCTGCTATGTGTCCTCGAGGGTAGAATATACCCGAAGTCACATTGATTTGCTATGCCCTTTTGGGTAGAATATACCCAAACTATACAGTTAATGTGCTGTCGTATTAATATGCTCTGTGCCTTTTTGGGTAGAATATACCCAAAGGTACCTGAGTTAATGTGTTGTTGCATTGATCTGCCCTGTGCTCGAATCAACAATCACGCTCAATAACATTCGGTATTCTTTTGTGTACAGAATAGTATGAGTTACTTTTGAAAATTTTACAATATGTTGGAGGTGTTCCAGTCCCTTTAATGACCATGGCTGTCACAAATTTCAAACACCAACGGGTAAACGATCAAAACAGTCATTTTGTTAATAATAACTTGAGGGATCTTTTTTTGAAAAATTTTGGAAAAAGTTTTGGATGAACTTATTCGTTGTAATGCGATATTTCAGAATTCAAACAAGAATCACGAAGCAATTATGAACAATCCTGGAAAAGCAACGTAATTTGTAATCAGAACTTGTTTGGGTCGATTTTCAACTTCCTCGGCTTTTGCTTAGTTCGTACAATGGAGTAATATTAAGCAGTGGACAAGCTTAAGTGCAATTAGTTTGACTGTAATACAAAAATGTATTATGACGAACATCGAGTTGTTTGCCATCGGTTGAATTCTTTTTTGTTTTCTTCGCAGCGCCGAGTAAGCATGCATTGCAGACGGAAATTTACCGACGCAATGTAGTGTCTTCGACGCGGGTTACGCCGAACTATACCTGGGTTCTGCGAGCGGGCTTTCAAACTTCTTCAAGCCTGAACACAGATTGACCTATTATTTGCTGCTTTTTCAAACTTACCGTACGTAACCGCAGAAACGAGCACTGTTTCAGTTGGCTGCTCTCGCCTAGTTGTCCTGAATTCTGGAAGACAGTGCAAGAGACCGCAACAAAAAATCAGACCTTGTCTGATGCTTTGGTTTCAAAACGATGAAGGAATTACAAACGAGACGGAAACTCACCACAGCATTGCTACATGGCTGCTACAATCTGAAAGCGTAATATTACCGAAAACCAGCTGTAAGTCCATACCTGTAGTGGTGTGTTGATAATCCATGCACTCTCCAGTTTCAGGATGACACTTGTCCGAGCCTCCATTACATTGGCATGGTACACACGTGACGTACGGTCCTCCATTAGGCGTGATTCGTGTGTACCCACTGGCACACTGTTCACAGAATTGACCTTTGTACTCCGGTGGGCATGAGCAGTTCGTTGAGAGATTTTCAACCCTATCAAATACACTTTACTATGATTACGATTACTATCGATTTTCTCAAAAATGGATCAATATTCAGTCAAACAAAGTATGCGGTCACTTCCTTCACATTCAGGCCTACCATTGAAAATCTACGTTATGGCCACTATCTATTTTGATCCATTTTTTTCAAAAAAAGGGTTTGTTACTAGAAATATTTTTGTGTCCGTAAGAGAGTTCCGATCTTATTATCAGAATTGTGTAGTACACTCCTTTTGGGAGTTCTTTGACATAGATTTACACGTACGCCTGTATACCAACTACTTACCTTACGCCTGTATAACAAAATTGAAAAATGCCATTCTCACCCTTTTCTCAATAAAGCTAATTCACCCACCTTCCACTTGAATTAAAAGCCAATGTAATATCCGCCAACCGGCTAAATTGCTGAGTTGTTAATGTTGTCCACTTGGCCCTGATTCGCAGTGAAGTCAAATGACTCAAGACTCGTATCATTTCCTCGCCTGTGGGCTGCCGTCCAGAAGTGTTTCCCACTCTCCACTCGCCTTCATTAAGTTTAACCTGAAAACCAATTAAACTGATTGAACATATGTAATAAAGACAAGAAAAAAGATGACTCAGTCGGCATTAAATTCGCTGGTATCCATTAATACCCTGATCTGTTTGCATACGGCACTGTGAGAATAAAGTGGGTCATTCCTGCAGTCAAGGGCACTCATCGCGGACAGAGTAGAGCGGCAAGTTCGTCAATTAACAACAGCAACTTGGCGGCGCCCTCTCTGACAAACTGGCAGCCGGGACGTTTTTTATTTGTGTTGAGCCCTTACGTGAAACAGCACACAGAGATTTTTCCCATTACACCTGCACCTGCCTTCGTCAAGTAGACATCTTCATTCACAAGCCCTGCTACGTTTGGTCGACGCGAACGCATCTCGAAGGCGACTGCGTATGCCACAAGCTTGCCAACAATCGTCTCGTTAACAGTTATGCTTACCAGGTTAGGGAATAGGGTTAGGGAATAGCGACGTGGTTATGCAAAGGTAGAAAGAATGCTACAACTTTGTCGAGGGCAGCAAAGTGCCTCATTTGGTGCTGCCTTCGTCCCAGGATTAAAATCGTAAAAAGACGTGCAGGCTAAATAGGGTTAAGGCAGCATTATATCTATGTTTTCTGGATGATTAGTTAACAATTTCCACTGGCTTTTACCATGTGTAAAGAACTTTCTACACCTTGATTAATTTGTCACTATTTAGTCTTAAGAATTACCTCGTATTTAACAAAATTATTCCCACCAGGCGGAGGAGTATCGAGGCTAGTGGCAAGCGGCTGGTCAAACCACTTGCCTTCGAGAATAACATCACCCTTGGAGGATGCTGCAGGGCTTGAAGTATCGTCTTGTTGTAAATAGAATGACAGCGCCAAAGAGTATGCATATCTCTGGTCTGCGAGGTACTTGTCAGGTGCAACAAAATACACATCCTCTGAACCAGCTGTGTCAACTTTCAACGATCCTCTGTGAAAAGGAAACAAAATCATAAACTTCTAAATACTTCCACGGAAAGGAAAGGCAGCCCTACCATAGGCTAGTGCGGAAAGATGAAATTGGGGACTGCTAGAAAAACTGATCATTGCAATATTCAGAATCGTTTTTCGTCAGTGCCAGGAAACGTGCTGTACTGCACTTTATTAAACATGTACTGGCTGGTGGGAGGGGGGAGGGGGTGACCTTCATTTTCAGAGCATACGGCAATGCCGGTTGCAAGGAGATAAACATTTTGCTTGAGCTTATAGAAATGGAAGATTTTGAAAAAGGAACAAGTGTATAGGCCTGAAATTTTGAAGGTACCTTGACCATCAAAAGAGCATTCAAATAGAGCATTCAAATTTTCCTTCTGTAGTAATGTAAGCGCATTGAGTTTTCTAAATGCGCCTAAAAACTTTACGATTGTATTATTATTATTATTATTATTATTATTATTATTATTAAAAGGAGCATGGTGACTTCCTGGTCTGTGGGACCCAAACGTTACCCAAGCAAATTTTATTACAATGTGCTTTTGAATAAAGTGCGACAAGACCCCGCTAAAATTCTGAGAAATACAATGTAATACAGCGCATAATTGAGAAAATCCCGGGGGTGGGGGCACTGCCATATCTGGGCTATATAGGTATGTGCCGCTGTGAAGGATATGGTTTTCGAGCAGTTTACTCTAGGATAGGGTATGTAAATCAGAGCGTTTGGGTCTAGAATAGGGTATCATTTTTCACAAAATTGAGTAGTTGGTTGAAGATTGTATCTAGACTAAGGAAACCAGAAATTGCCACTCAAAAATATAAAAAAAATCAAATCTGCAAGTTTAAATTTACACAAATCAGCCTCAACGGTGTCGATAGATGGGGGGATTTGGGGAGTTTACTCTAGTATAGGGTAGCAAAATTCAGCTGAAGTAGCTCTGGTAATTAGGCTAAGGGTTCCAGGGTCCCAGCGGCACATCCCCACCCGGAAATTTTCAAAGTACCCCCCCCCCCGGAACGAAGAGAAAATCTTGCACGCATTCATTCGCATGACAGACAAATACAAACACCCTCGATTCAACATGGCATTCATTCTGCACGTACCTCTCGATGCTAATTGTTACAATCCAGTCCAGCTCAAGCTCTACTAGAACCCCAGCACTGTTGATCGCAGTCCAGTTATCAAAATCAGCATTGGATGAAAAGACAGACAGATTTGTGGTAATCTGTGAAACAAACCAGCCTTGGTCGCTCACGCAGCTTGGTAATTTGTTCGAACACTGGCACTTCAGGCAACCCTTGGAATTTTTGACACTTAAGACGCCATAGCCAGGTGAACACGTGTTGCATTGACGGCCGAGTGAATGCTCCTTGCAAGGACATTGGCCAGTCGTCTTGTTACAAACAGGATTCTTACTACCCGCAAGGTTACATTCACATGGTGTACAACCTGTGGGTAAAATATCTACATGCATATGGATTTATAATACCTCTAGCTGAGGGGTAAATTTATTTTGTGCCTGATTTATTTACATCAATGATTTATTGGCTTTTAAAACCATACAATATTTAACATATCCAGCAGGGGCGAGTGGAATAATTGTTTGATCAAAAACTCCCCCAAAAGACAGAAAATTAAAGCAAAATAAAAATAAAAACCTCCCCAAGAATTACGCGTAGACGTTTACCAGATTTTGAAGAGCATGGTAAAATGGCCCTTATAATCCATCAAATATTTACGTTCGCGCGCGATTGGTCTAAACACGTGACGATAAATCTCCTATTAACCAAGCTGTAAAAGTGGTATGGTCTTCCCTGCACCTACTTCATTACACTCAATATATAAAGAATGATCCACTTGGCAGATTGTGCACTCTGAAGTTCTACAAACGTTTGCTCGTCAAAACAATGATCTTACCAAGACAAATGTTTGAGTCATTTTCAGGTACAGCTGCATTCCTGTAAAAAGACTCTTTGCAAAAGTCACTCTTATCTACCAATGTGTTGTCTTTGCTATCATTGCAGATACCAAATCCTTTGGTTTCATTGTAAGCGCAACTCTCAGAATGATTATTACATTCACATGCTGCAATAAATAAGACAAAAAATTGGTTAACTACTGCTGAAACAATAGTCTTCTTACCACTATCTACGTTGTAATACCAACATAATTAGAGGTGGCAACATTAAACGGTAGATCTCGGAAACTTTTGATCCCATTTCAAAATCACAGGAGCTTTTCTAGCGACTCACAAGGCTCGTTTTCGTGTATTTCTTTCTACCACGTAGTCTCGAGCTTTATACCAAAGGGTTTCGGGGTCTCAGATTAGCTTGTATTGAGCTACATAGTGGAACGCGCGGTGGCCTCATGGTTAGTGCTCTCGACTCCAGAGATCGAGCGGTCAGGTTTCGAGCCCTGGACGAGGACATTTTGTTGTGTTTTGGGGCAAGACACTTTACTCTCACAGTGCCTCTCTCCACCCATGTGTACAAATGAGTACCGGCGAATTTAATGCTAGAGGTAGTACTGCGATGGGCTAGCATCCCATCCAGGTTGGAGTATGAAAATCCCTTATTCCGGGGTGAGTTCCAACCTGATGAGCCGCTTGGCTCGATCGTATGCAGACGTTACCTACATATTGATACGGGAAGTGTAATCTTTTCACTTGAGCACTCGATTATCACATGCTTGGTTAGGATTTTTGAAATAATTGAGTATACGAACGTCTTGACCTTGGTATCATCTACCGTGATTCGGTCTCAGGCTCTGATTGCGTAAAATCGCACGAGCCCTGGTCTGGGATTTGCAAACATGGTTATCTCAGCGAGTATCGGGTTTTTACCATTCATCGTCCAGGCTATTACTTCAAGGGTAGTTTGTATGTCGTTAGCTCACCTTCACAGGCCTCACGGATACGATAAGGCTTGTTGTTGAAAAGAGGTAAGCACTTCTCACAGTGAGATCCGGTAGTATTCCTTTGACATTTACATTTGGAAAAGTCCTGAAAATCAATACACATCGTGCTTCTATCAAGTTTATTACTCACGAACACCTTGCATCTCAAACTCAATAATGATTCAGCAAGTTCAAAGGATGCCATAATCGTGACAGAGTTTGGATATCTGATCTTAATTTATAGCAAGGATTATTTTAGACAGATACGCAGACGTTCTTTGGGCTCGTCACGCAATCTTCCTCCCCTGCTCAGGATGCTAAAGTAGGATTATTACGATTTAATTTCTCCGTTAATCCCTAGTTTAATTTTCAATTGAGAAGACATGTGCTTGCAGACATTTTCAAAAAAATCGAAGTAAAAAATACTCCGCTGTGTGTTATATTTTCAATTTAAGCAATTTTCCCTTAAATACATGTAACTGCATTCAAAAATGAATAGTCCCCGTGAAATCAAATTGGAGTTGGCCAAATGAATCTTCATTCTGTCATTAATACCGGCCAATGCAATGGAAGTCTTTTTTTCAACACGTTACAACGAAACAAAGTATTTGGAGTTCATGTGTGCATCAAACAGACGAAACAAATATTACTAACGAAGAAACATAAAAATGGTGAAAAATCCCAATTGGCAGAAATTGACGGGTTGGCCATCTACAGCTTGACAAGTTAAAATAGGGACTGCATATATGTATATTATTACTAAAAGAACGATACACTGTGCACTTGGAAGACCCTCTTCGAATGACCCAAAGGAAAGCTAGTATTGATGTATTGTAATTCACTTCTAAAGAGACAAAATGTGCAGAAATATGAAGTTTCGACGTTTTTTACGATAATCAAAGCAAACATTGGTGGTTTTTTTTTTTGTTTGTTTATTGCATTACTCTAGGTAGTGCAGAACTGTTTTTGGAGAGATAAGAAGGTAGCAAACTGTATTTGAGCCACACAGTGACACGAAAATAATAATAATAATAATAATAATAATAATAGTAGTAGTAGTAGTAGTAGTAGTAATAATAATAATAATAATAATAATAATAATAATAACAATAATGCATGGTCAGTACCCAAAAAGAACAAAAGAGAAGGACGTAGACCAAGACAAAAGCCACAATTGGCTGATTACACCTGGCCTCAAATCAGAAACAGAAGGTTTCATTATTGCTGCCCAAGATCAATGCATTAAGACCAACTATTACCGAAACAAGATCCTAAAAGATGGCACCGACCCAATGTGCAGAATCTGTGGGTAATTTCAAGAAACACTTGACCACCTTGTGTCCGGATGCCCTGAACATGCCAAGACAGAGTACATACAAAGACACAATAAAGCTGCAGCATATCTCCATTGGACAATAGGCAAACACTATAACATCAAAGTACAAGATAAACACTACGAACATGAACCAGCTACTGTGACAGAAAACCAAACAGCAACTATACTTTGGGACATGCCAATCCAAACCGACAAAGAGATAAAAGCAAACAGACCAGACAAAGTAGTGAAAGACAAGAAGGAAAGAACCTGTCTGCTTATCGATATGTCCATCCCCACAGAAAGGAACACCTCCTTGAAAACAATGGAAAAACTCACAAAGTACAAAGATCTTGAGATTGAAATCGAGAAAACGTGGGGAATGAAAACAACAACTGTCCCAGTGATCATTGGAGCTTTCGGGCTTGTCAAGAAGGGAACAGAAAACTACATCGGCAAGGTTCCAGGCAAAATTAGAATAACAGAGCTATAGAAGACCGTCTTCCTTGGAACTGCTCACATACTTAGGAGGACTTTATCCATCAAGTAATCCAGCAGACTTATGAATGCCCTAGGCTCACGGATTGAACTCGGCACCATAAGTTAAAAGCGGCAAGACTTTAAGGACTTATAATGATGATGATAACAATAATAATAATAATAATAATAATAATAATAACGTGGCTATAGAGCAATCCATTGGGACCTGTCAGGAAAATGTGGGTTTGAACGAAAGGAGAGATGGTATGACCATGTTCCAGACAGTGTGCTTGAAAATGAGGATTACAAACTTCTATGGGACTTCAGTGTGCGAACAGACCATGAAATAGGGGCTAGGAGACCGGATTTGGTGATCATTGACAAGAGAGACAAGAGCTGTCAGATTATAGATGTGGCAATTCCAGAGGATAATGGGGTGAGAGAGAAGGAAGATGAAAAAGTTGAAAAGTATCAAGATCTAGCAAGAGAAGTTCGAAAAATGTGGGGTGTGAGGACAAAGGTTATTCCAGTGGTAGTGGGAGCATTGGGATCAATACCACTAAGATTGAATGACAATCTGAGAGCCATTGAGGTGGGCATTCCTGTTGGACTGATCCAGAGACGTGCATTGTTGGGGTCGGCAAGAATTCTTAGAAAGGTGCTGGAGATGTAGAAAGAAGAAAAAAAGCAAACAAGGGATGTTTCTTGGCTTCCCTAGGCAACTTGTTGTTGCCTGGAGCCAATGACGAAACCAGCTTCAATATCAACAATAGCTGTGCGAATCTTTAATAATAATAATAATAATAATAATAATAATAATAATAATAATAATAATAAAGAGTCAGGGCATGTGGGGAGATTCAATTCTATAAAAAAAAAAAAACGATAATTTTATACATGTAGTTTCATCCTTCAGGGTAAGGTACATTCATTTATTCAGAAAACTCCTCGCTACACTTACATCTGGATCACACTCCGAAGCCTGTCCATTGCAGTGGCATGAAGCTAACAAATCCCAGTCTGACACGGCAAAGTAAAAACTCCTTTTCAATGCTTCTGAGACCGACGCAAGGTCGAAACCACTTGGTGTAATGTATGCCACTAATACCATTTTTATATTTGTCATGAGGAAGACAGACTGTTTCTTTATGTCGTTGACAATATTCTGTGCTTCAGCTGCATCACGTAATGGAGAATAAAAAAGCTGCAGCATAAACGGAAAATATTTACGCATTAAGAATACGACAAGCAAATTCAAATCAACAAATACTAACTGCCACCTGGACATACATGTGGTAACAGAACTGACGAAGCAGGAATTAACATTTCAAGAAAGCATAGCGGAGATATCTGTTTACATGCAAACAATGGCGTTATTTTCGATCGCGTGTCCCAAAATTACCCAGGCGTGTGAGCACGTGTGGTTAGCAGAACAGGTGAAACCTTTTCGAACCTTTAAACGCGGTTGCATTTCCAACACGATTTTTGATCTATGTCCGCATTCGAATTTCCTTTATACTTTTAAAGGGAAGCATTCTTACATTATTCTAAGTAAAAGGGCGGTATTTGTTCTGTACTTTGGATATTCTCTTTGATGGAACACATTAAGACACCCCGTCAACCTGCTCGTAGAGAAGACCACTGAACTGGACTCAGTCTGACTCAATGAGAGCAAAATTGCTGGTTCAATTAACGAGGTTTCCTACATAGTCACTTTTTCTTGTTCTCTTCTCGCCTGACGTATTTTGCCCCCTATGTGCATAATTGTACATCTAGGTAATTATGCAAAAACTAACCAACGCATTTACTCGACAATGATATCTCGACGATTTGGAAACGTCGTTTATTACTTTTGATTCTCTCAAGCCTTACTTATTCGATTGAAGCATTGCCGCTTTAACGAAACGTTTGCGAATTTTTGTCTTATATACACAGAACGTGTGAAAATTTCAATAGATTTCAATAGATTCTGTATCAGCGTCATTTCACTTTTTGCAAATAAATATCTCAATCAGTCAGCTTACCTGTAAATTAGGGTTAGTGTCAGGGTCTATCTTAAAGCATTGAACTTTCAAACCTTCCGTCTCGTTTTCTGGTGTTTCCGGCATGTTGAAAAACACCGTGCAGTTCGTTGCAAAGTACCTTATGGGACTGAAGGTTCTTCCCGAATCATTCGACTTCAAAAGGTACATCGCTGCAGGCAGTGCGTGGTAAAATGTCACCACAGACCGATAAAGCATAAACGTTCTTCCAAAGTCGACCTGTAACGCAACAGGGTACTCGAAGTTCTTAGATTTCCAGAACTTGCCATCGGCAGAGGGATCGTCAACAAAACTCGTCGGATGCTTGTTATTTGGGTCTGTCGCGGTGCAGACTTTAGAGCAGTCCAACATGACGCAATACTGTTCTGGCGGGTCTCCACAAGTTGAATTCGCTGTTACATTGAAATCTCCAGAAAGATTTGCAGGCGGCGGGTAACAAGGTCCGCTACGACACGAATCCTGGCACGAAACAAGCTGAGCTGCAAAAATATTTGCTAGTAAACAAAAAATGGCAAAGCTTAGACCAGGCTGACAACAGAGGCGCTTCAGAATTTGCCGCATTTCCATTCAAAACTGCCACCTGCTCAACTGCCAACTGCAATTACCAGTTTTGTAATCTAGAGCTGATAAACTTCTGTAATCCTCACGTTTGAGTAAGCAGAAGTACAAGGAATATGCCAAGACTTATCCTACAGAATTTTAGAGCGGAAAAACGTAATAAGCATGCGCGAGTTTTGACTTTTCTTTGTGCTTTCACAGCACGGAGACTGCTCTCCTGAGGGTGCAAAATGACATCCTCTGTGAGATAGATAATCAGAAATGCGTTATCCTGCTACTGTTGGACATGTCTGCGGCGTATGATACCGTCGACCATAAACTGCTACTAGAAAGAATGGAAAAACGCTACGGCGTGAAAGGAAATGCGCTAAAATGGTTTCGATCCTATCTTCAAGACCGAAAGCAGTTTGTGATGATTGACGGAACCAAGTCAGAGATGAAAGAACTTCGCTACGGTGTTCCCCAGGGATCCGTTTTAGGGCCAATCCTGTATTTGTTATACACATCGCCCATCGGGGACATCATCAAACGGCACGGACTTAACTACCATCTATATGCTGATGACACCCAGCTCTACCTCTCATTTAAGCCCAACTACGCCGAACAACCTGGTTCTATAGCTAAAATAGAAGCATGTGTTTCTGAGATCGACTCGTGGATGGTGTGCAATAAGCTGAAACTAAACAGAGGAAAGACGGAGTTTTTGATCTTAAGCGCACGACATCGTCCACCCCCACTAATAGACCACGTCGATGTGTCTGGTGAACAGATCGAGCCATCTACTTCTGCAAAGAACATTGGAGTCATCTTTGATGAGTACATGTCACTGGAAAAGCATGTTACCAGTACCTGCAAGGCCTGTTTCTTCCATCTTAGAAACATTAGCAGGATAAGAGTCTGTCTATCTCTAGCAGACACTGAAAAGTTAGTACATGCATTCATCACTTCCAAACTAGATAACGCCAACTCGCTTCTATATGGACTACCAAAATTTTTGATAGATCGTCTACAAAATGTCCAGAATGCTGCGGCTCGCGTTGTTACTAGAACAAGGAAATACGATCACATCAAGCCGGTTTTAAAGCAGCTACACTGGCTTCCAATAAGCCAGCGCATCAATTATAAGATTTTACTTTTAACCTATAAAGCGCTCAACGGCCAGGCCCCCAATTACATTACTGAACTGCTAGAGCCTTATGTACCAAGCAGAAATCTTCGATCCTCCTCCAAAAACCTCTTGAAAGTACCACCTGTCAAGTTAATAGGCTATGGTCATAGGTGTTTCTCTTTTGTAGCACCTAGCCTATGGAACTCTCTTCCGAACAATATAAGAGGGAGCGGCTCGCTATCAGATTTTAAGACTTGTATAAAGACATATCTTTTTAACAAATTTTATAACTAGACTTTTGGTTAGTTAGTTAATTAGTAGATTAGATAGTTTAGCTAGTTAGTTAGTCAGTCACTTAGTTAAGTTAGTCAGTTTTCATTTAAAGATTTTAATGATTCCTAGTTTTACTTTCATTTTTACAGCTTAGCTATTTTATTTGTTAGTAATTTTTTATCACTGATGTAAATTTTTAATGTAAATTTTATTTTTAATAACATTTTTTACTGTAAAGCGCCATGAGCCATGGATATGGCGCTATACAAATCTATTATTATTATTATTTATTATTATTATTCCAATAACCCTTGCGAAGATAGCCGATAAAACACTGTCTCGAGTGTTTGATATATCTTCTCAATCGATACCTGAAAAACTAAGGTGTAAATGGAGAAGTAAAATCGTCAAAATCTATGCTAATTAAGACCGAATATCCAAACCTCCTTCACGGTTGTAATTTTCTTTGTTTCAACATCAAGAATGATTGACGAGTTTGAGAATAAAGTTTCATGTTTTTTTTTTTTTTTTTTTGCAAACATTCGTGTTTGTTTGTTTGTTTGTTTGTTTGTTTGTTTGTTTTTTGCATTACTCCAGGTTGGACAAAACTGTTTTTGGAGAAATAAGAAGGCAGCAAAATTAATTTGTAACACACAGTGACACGAAAATAATGAATATATTCGCTGTTGCATCGAAATCTCCAGTAATAGTTTAAGGCGGTGGATAACAAGGTCCGCTACGACACTAATCTTGGCACGAAATCTGAGCTGCAAAAATAATTACAAGTAAACACAAAATGGCGAAGTTCAGACCATGCTGACAATAGAAGCACTTCAGAATTTGCCACATTTCCATTCAAAACTGCTACCTGCTCAACTGCAATTACCAGTTGATGCACTTTCCAGCTGATGCACTTCTGTAATCCTTGCGCTCGAGTAAGCATAAGTAAAAGGAACATGTCACTTATCACGGATTGGCGAGTGCGCGAGCAGAACAAGTGGGAGACACTCAAATGTTTTACTTGCAGGGGAGGTGACAGGAAAAAATGTAACGGGCACCTTAAAAGTTTTCAAAAAAGATGAATAACTTTAAAAAACGCGTGGTTACCCCTACATTTTATGTTATGAAATGGAAGTGGCAAGCTTATTCAACGCGTGGTTAGTTTCTAGTTGTGAGGAAAACCTGTTTAGACTGTATTTTAGCTCTGTCAGAGACGCTAAAAGCGCGGTTGCAACGATTTTCAGGGTCATCTAAAACATACCAAAAATAATATGGATAATAAAGTGTATTATCGTTTGTCTCACGATGTAGTCACTTGAGATGTAGATCGATCTACATCTCAAGTGACTACATCGTGAGACAAACGATAATACACTTTATTATTGCATCTACCACGATGAATAACAACAACCTTTTCCTCGACAATAATATGGATGTTACCATTTACCATGTAGTCTTAAGATCTTTATAAGTGTGCTTGCTTTTCTGCATGTAAAGACGAATTCTAAGGAAACCTGTCCTTTCCTTCTTTTATTCAGAAAAAGCTGATGTCAGCATTTTTGTTGAGATTCAAGGCTATTATCTCGAAAACATGCCTGGATACTCCCGCCTTTCTTTGTGGATTGCAATAGCACTTGCGGAGATCTACTTTTTCCGCACGGTTCTAATATGGCACAAAAGCCTTCGTATTTAGTAGGCACCGTCCTTAACTGGCCGTTATCCAGAGGCTAGTTTCGAAGTTGGGACTCGCTTTGGTGGCCATTTCCGTTGTGAAGAGGTTAAAAGAATTAGTATATGGACGGTCCGCCGAGACGAAAAAAAAGTAGCCGTTGTAGAGAGGAGACTGTTGTAGCGAGGTGGCCGTTAGCGGAGGTTCCACCGTAGATTGAAACACTGTGGTGTTTAAAAATGAAAAGGTATTGCTCTCCATGTTAAATGGTGGGTATTTCATTAAGTTCTAAGCAAACTGATGATATCAAAAAGTGGCAAAATGTGATGAGCGTAGTCCGGTTCACGTTTTAACACATCATGAAAGCGAGAGAGACAGAGTTTTCTTCCAAATGCTACTTGTACAATAAACGTCAAAGTTGTCTACATTCTGCACGATTCTGAAGAATTGTGACAAACGACAAAAGTTTTTAATGGGAAGAAGTGTAGCAGTTGCTTGATTAGAAATCATACGCCTAATTTGAGCAATGCAAATGAAGTAAGTGTTTTATTGACCTGTTAACGCGGTTGTCACAATCTAATGGAGACTACAAATTATCTTGTTCCGAATTGAATTATAAAAGGACAAGACCCAAATGTAAGGTAACAAACTTAAATGCAGTGGCTAAGCTTGATTTACTGTCGAAACAAAAATCTGTTTCTGAACGATAGTGTCTCGGTCTTGGCCGCTGTTCTTCGTTCTCCACTCGCCTTTGTTGCACATTTACATAACTATTAACTCCTATCGGGGGAGAGATTCTGACAGTTAATAGTTAATTGTAGTGGTCACATGAGGAATAAGAAATATTACAGTGCAATCCAGTTTTTTTGAAGCCTCCAAGGGATATGAAAATTAGTTAAAAAGTCAGGTGGTTCCAAAAGTCGGGGTGAAATTATGAAAGTTTTTTAAATTCGTGTTATCCAATTTTTGCTTTCTTAACCGGAAATAATATTCCACCTCATAAGAATTAAACAAGGTCAACGAAATTAAAACGTTCTCAATTTTATGAGTTTATTAAACTCAAGGAGGGTCTGACACATAAATTATTCTACTTCTTTTTATACAGCTAAAAGAATTTCTGTTTTTTTGCGCTCTCTGGTTAATTTTTTTTCCGTAGAATTTCTTTGATTTTTATCACAGAGGCGTTTCTTTGTTTTCTGTGTTTCCATGTGGCTCTGTTTGCCTTGTCGGTTCGTGTCCATTTTTCAATATCTCATTTCCTTGTATAGTCTCCTTCGCAGCCGTTATTAGCTGCGAAGGAGACTATTCCTTGTAATGCATTAACATTAACGGTGACTCCAGTCTGGCTTGGTCCAAAGATTTTCCTTTTTTCGAGTTACTCGGCTCGTGCAGCAGTTTTTCTCGACAATAACTGAATAAAAGCTACTCGAAAATTTCTTATTCTTACAGCATAAATTAACGGATTGAGCAACGAATAGATTGTTTTCACTGTCACGCAATAAAAAAATAAATCGAAAACCATCCAGTGGAAAAAGCTATGAAATTATGATGTTATAGAAGATAACTAAGTAAGCCACTTCTCCAAGTTTTAGGCCTGCGCGTTTCCCCAAACTTCAGATATTTGTCGTAATGTTTCGCCGATATTTACAGAGCCCAGTATGAAAACGCCATGTCGGTGTACCTCCGTGGTACACCAATATGGCGGCCGGAAAATAGTGTAAACATCTGGAACTTACTTTGGCTATCTAGACGACTGATTATCAGTACTGATCAAACAAGCATTTACATAAGCACTTTTCCTAATGCGTTAACTTCTAAAAAGGCTCAAAATCATGGGATACATGTAAGTATATATCTTTCAACAAACTTGATCATAGCCTTGTGTCACGCACCTCCATAACCCTGAAATTCAAAATGCTCTGGATTCCAAACGAAGCACGCTATTGAGCTGTAAAATTGTAAACGGATAAAAGTTTATCGTCTCTTGTGCCTGATGAGGACAAAAACTTTGGTGGCTCTTTCGTTTCGTTTTTCGTACTGGAAATAAAGTAAAAACACATATTACAATAAGGCTTACATTGAGGGAGATTCTCGTCTTAAAAGAGTACACAATAATGAGCCAGAGAGTGAATGGGATATAACACAGCAAAATAACTAGATTTAGAATGGCAGTAGTGTAAAAAGCTTTCTTGTTCCTTAGTATCTTCTCTTTGGCCTCTAAAGAAACTTGGTTAGCAGCAATTTGTTTTTCGTTGCGACGGACTTACTTGCATACAGCGACGTTGAAGTAAACGGGGAGAATTGCAAGAAGCGTTACAGAAAATGTTAGTATGGTCTTAGATAGTTTTGTTGTGATCAAGGAGTTTCCGCTGGGAATTATGATGGCTACAACCCACGCCAGAGCAGAGGCTATAACGATGCGACTTTCAGTGATCTTGCTCCTGTATGCAAAGGGGTGTTTTATCGCAACATAACGCTCGGCACTAATCAAGACCAAATGATGGAATGATGCAAGTAAACATCTCATCGTGAGAGCTCTTGATAGGTTGGTTATAGCGCAAAGCATGTTGTGTTCACCTCTGAGAAGAGAATTTGCACTGGCAATGTGTAGAGGTTGAGTAACGAGGCCGACCACGATGTCAGTTGTGGATAAACAGGCGAGCGCTATGTTGGATTTCGGACGAAGCTGTGGATTGGTTGCCACTGACACCATCACCAAAATGTTGAGTGAAATGATAACAGGACAGGTGAGAGCGTTAACAACGATTCTGACGATGAACATAGCGCGAAGTTCAGGAGAAATCTCTGCGGGATTTATAGGAAAAAATGCGAGCTGAGCCCGCCACAACTATTCAACGTGCTGTCGAGTTTGGTGAAATTCATCTTCTTTGGAGTGACTCGGTGTCTCAGAGTTTCTTTGCTTAGGGATTTTGAGATGGCTTGCTAACCTTCTTCTGCTGTCCCTCTAAAGTGAGTTCAGTCTTTAATTCCCTTTCCTAACTGAGTTTCCTTCGTGTGCTCCCCTTTTTTATGACCCTCTAAAATGAACAGTCAGTCCTTAATTTCGTTTACAGTCTGACTACAGAAGGTGACATTGATTAACGTTAATATACATTTTGTTTTATTCATTAGCAAGCGTAATTCTTAATTACTTTATCACAATTTGTAGAACTAAAATTGTCATTACATTAGCACATCATTCTAAAGTGCTAAGTGATGTCTAGTCTTAAATGCGCGTAGCCGGAACACTTGAATACAGATCTCAAAGGCATTCAGTAAAGATAGCTTTGAATTTGAAACACAATCTTATTAGCAATGTTTTCCGAAGCATCAGACACCATTATAAGAGGACTTATGACCGGTAAGTGCACGCCCTATTGGCGGCAATCCTGTGATTTGCAGTCATTAACTATTCTATTTTCGCTTTAGTTTTCGCTGTAAAATAGCAAACAAGAAGTTTGTTTTGCGTGGCGTTGGCAGTTTTCTCAATTGTTGGATTTTGCCAACGTTCATGAGAGATGTTTCGAGTGCTATTCTTCCCAACCAACTTTGTGGGTTGGAAAATAAGCTATTCCTACATATGTTTTGCAATTGTTGAACGTATTTTTGCGGTTAGCTATTTTCCACTTTTTGTTTGGTGTTTATTTTACATTGTGTTACTAATAACAAGAGATCACAATAAATTAAATTCTGAGCACCATAGTGCCGGATTTGTTTCATTTATTTGATGGCCTGCTCCTCCTTGATTTTAGTAAATAATAATAATAAAAAAGCCATCTTTCTTAATGTCTCTCTTGGGGCAGTGAGATGAAATAACAACGTCAAAAGGGGAAAAAAAAAACAAAACAAAACAAAACAAAACAAACAAACTAAATGAACGAGTCGTCATTACCAAAATCAACTCGTAATTACTAAAATCAATAATTGCCCTTTTAAGCAAGCTTTTTGTTGAACATCAGAATTCTAAACTACGTACTGACTGCTTCGGTTCCGTACACATGCACGCACATTTACGCTCTTCAAAAATGGAGTGAATACAATTGTTGCATGGTAATAGATGTCCAACAGTAGCAATGAAATAACGAAAGAATGAGTGATGCGAATGCAGCCATAACACTACTGGAAAAATGACCTGAAAAGAATTCAGGCTCTGAACGGGATTCAAACCCACGACCTTTGCGTTTACGGTGCAATGCTCTACCAACTGAGCTATCAAAGCCACATGAGAGCGGTCGTGTGTGGGTTCGGCCCTATATGTTCAGTGGACTTAATACTCGGCTCAAGTATATGAATTCCATGGTAATAGATGTCCAACAGTAGCAATGAAATAACGAAAGAATGAGTGATGCGAATGCAGCCATAACACTACTGGAAAAATGACCTGAAAAGAATTCAGGCTCTGAACGGGATTCGAACCCACGACCTTTGCGTTACCGGTGCAATGCTCTACCAACTGAGCTATCAAAGCCACATGAGAGCGGTCGTGTGTGGGTTCGGCCCTATATGTTCAGTGGACTTAATACTCGGCTCAGGTATATGAATTCCATGGTAATAGATGTCCAACAGTAGCAATGAAATAACGAAAGAATGCCAATTGTTACAATATATAGCTTCAAAAGACGTGTGTTATTAGTCCGTTTCATTCCCCGTAGTTTTGGTCTTTTAATAGTAGTCTCACGTGTGCGTTTTTAGTTGGAGCGTCTAAAATTTCTGGTGTTCACTGTCATGTCATCAAGAATTCAAGTCGTGATCATTTAATAATTAAAGTCAATAATCTAAGATATGACAGATAATTGATATGGAAAGAGCCTCGCCAAAATTTAAGTCTGTGCCGTTTTTCATTCAAGCGTTATTCAGGGAAATGCTTCACTGAAAATCAGTATAGAGATCTGTACTGAGATGTTATGTTGGTGCACCTCGAAGGGGCAGCAACATGGCCGCCATAATGTGAAAGAAACATCTGTCTTTGCGTTCTTCTTATTGAAAGGAAACGTTATTACCTTAGAGCTCCGACACACTAAAATTAAAACTTTTTCTAGCGCAAGAATTGTTCAGTTATCAAAAACTTAAGCGATAACTCATCCTTTGACCTGCGCGACAGTAGTCTTGGGCCGCCATTTTCATGTCACGCAGCACAAAAGCTTGGAAATTCAAACCGGCGTGTTCGAAGAACTGACACTGATGAGATAAAACTATTACGTCAAGACATTAGATGGTTTACTAACTGACGAAACTAAAACCTCTGTCCGTTAGGTAAATTTTATTCACACGAAAACACAATTTTCTGACACCATCATCATTATCACTGCACAGGCGGATCCAGAGTTATTCTTAGGAGGGTTGCATCACTAAGGAATTGCGTAACTAAATACGAAGAAGATGGCTTTATCTCACGGGGGGGGGGGGGGGGAAGTCCGCACCCCCTACACCCTCCCTATAGCTCCGCCACTGCACAGACACAGTTTAATATTGCTGCAAGATAGACTACAATACAGTGTAAGTTGTATAGACCATTGCATTAATGTCGCACACAATCAACATTTTGTCGTATTTTTTCATTTAAACAAAGAAACACATGAATCTGTGGCAAACGCGTAGAAGTATGGGACTCGAAACTTGCGACTGATTTTACAAGGAATATGAGTTTGTAACGGATTCTCATGAAAGTCCTCATATCTACTAAATAAGGTATGATGAATCGGGCAGTGAGGCTTACAAACTTTTTTTTATTAAAAAAAAAAGAAGAAAAAAATATCCATTGATGATCGCGATCTTTAAAGGGCTCTCATCAGCTGTATTTCCGTCATTTTTATTTCAACTCTTTATGTAACGAAAACAAAAATTCTAACTGCTATGTATTGTCTTATTTTAGCTCCTACACATTTAATTGGCGTTATCGATGACGAAGCTAATTTAAATTAAGCGGACTAGCTTTTGGCGGTTATTTATGGTCATTCTAATGTTATCTTATCTTTATATTTAATTTTATGTGCAATATTCATTGAACCACAGCGCTAACAATAAGCGTTATTTACATTTGTTGAACATTTCAGTTTTGTTTTTGAAACAAACTTGTTGGCATCATTGTAAATTTGATCCTTTTTCGTAACATTTCAGTCTTCTTTTGCTATTACCTTCCCTTCTTCTCTCTTATGTCAAGGCGGCACAGAAGAGTAGTTTGGCGGTACAGCATTTTGTAAACAGAATTTATCTGATGTTGCAAAGGTCACCATAGATTTTTCTTTTGAACCATAGGCTATGCATTTCCACATGTATTGATGGTTTTCGTCAAAAATAAACAATCTTAACCGTTAAGAAATAAAGTCAAGTCTATGGGATATGATAGATGATTGATATATAAATAATCTTGCTAAGATTTAAGTCTGAGCGGTTTTTCTTTCGAGTGTGTCAAGTGCTTACTTGAAACTAATTTAGCTTCTAGTGTGAAGCCAACAATTTTCATGTCACTACACTTAAGCAGATACGGACAAAACAAATTAGAATTGCTGCAACGGCTTATTAAATTCGGTTTGCAAAAGTTGCCACTAATGCCCTATTCTGTGGTTTTTAAATGAGAGGAAAAAAAAAACAAAAACAAAACAAAACCAAAAACAATAAAAGAAAAAATAAATAAACAAACAAATAAACAACAAAAAGAAAACAGAAGAAGTAGCAGAAGAAGTTTTCAGAAGCAGAAAGCTGTTGAATTTACAAGATGCTAAAACGCGTGTATAAGTAATATATAGATTTAGCCGAGCCTAAAAGCGGAGCTCCTCAGTTACTTTTTGGAATGCTGTTACTAATGAAAATGATCGAACATGTATGTGAGGTAAATTGCGAACTATTTAATAGTTTCAGCCGGAAATAGGATCACATCAGCAGATCGAGGTGTAAGATGGTGTGATTATGAAATATAGAGCCATGATTTCAAGGATTTCTGGGAAGCCACTAAAAATTTTGATCACATAACAGAACTGTCTTCTGTGCTTTTTGGTGGCATTTCCTGTTCTTTCCTACCTTATTCAGAAAGACAAGACATTGTTATTAATCATTATATTCTTTCTTAGTTAACATGGGGACTCCCACACAAAAGAAGTTTAAACATTTTTTTGTTGTTGTGGGGACTGATTGAAATGCTGTGGTTACAATATACTCAGTCCCTGAATCTCTACCAAATGAAATCTCGCAAAAATACCAAAATAGTATACATATGTGACAAGTTGGAAAGTTTTGTTTTCTAACTTGTCCCCAAAGATACATTTAGCCATCTTCACTTTTGTCTGGTCTCCTCCTGCTGAAAGGGTTTGCAATAAGCAAAATCACTCTTGCATGAATGGTAATTAGGATATTTTTTTTTTGCTGATCATGAATACTTGCATAGGCTTCTAATAATAATTTTATTATTCAATTTCAATGTGATTTGTTCTTCTTCTTGACGAGATTGTGGACTACCGGAGCTGTTATTGGGTTCCATTAATTAATTTTGCTATGATTAAATTATACCAAGAATTATAAGTAAGCTAAGAGTAAGTTATATTATGTACATGCATTTTGTCTGCACTACACAACCAAATGCACTCAAAGGTTATGAGGCATAGGTACATTTGTCAGAAGAGCCCAGCATATCTAAGATATCTTTTGATTGACACATCAGTTAAGATAATTTACAGCAAAATGGATAAACAATACATCAATATCCTACATCCACCAAACTGGACATAGGGGTTATGAGGCAATCATTTAAACAACAGATTGAAATAATTTATAAACAAGAGAACACTATTTGTACAACAGTAGGGAACAAACTAGCCTTATTGGACGTTGCGAATGGCAAGGCTGTCTGTCTCCATTTCGTGTTGGCAAAATATTAATTTATGCCATGTCCAATGCAGATTATCACAAAATTGATTTACAAACACGATAAATATCATTTTAAAGCCAAAAAAGCAATTATTTAAATAAACCACGAGTAAATTATCTCTAAGAAAAACTGATTAATTTAACAGGCACCTTAAATAATTAGTTAATATATGTGTTTCTTAATAATGTAATACAGTGTATCTGTCACAATGTTGGAGCCATGATATTACAACACACAGGATGGGTTGCAGAACTCAACTTCTAAGTCAGTTTATTCAATGACCTTGGTGCAGAAATTATAATCCCATCAAGTTGTCTGTAAATACAGAGAAACCAAACAAATCATTGCAATCTTAAGTAATAAATTATTGAACTCTTTTGCATGTATGTACAGTGTATGTTCCATTAACATTGGGGATCTCTCAGAAGCTGCATCCATCATAAATTAATTTGTTCCTGCATGCATTTGTTTATAGAACTTTTCACACTTTAATATCTCTGTCATACTTATAGTGATCTCTGTGTTCTACAACAATTAGTACACAAGAAAAATACACTCAGTAAGATATGGTTTACAATAAAAATCAATGCCTATAAGCAATCATAAGGACTTTAAATTTACATTTCTTCAGAAATATCTCACCAGGCCATGGTTGCTTTGAAAATCTTTGATGTCTTAATACAGGCTGCCCATGTGTAAACTGTTCATATATTGAATGACAGGAACAGACATGTAATCATACTGTAGCTGCTACTTGAACACCACTGTTATTCAGATAAAAACAAATCGATTATAATTTATTATAATCTTTACACACTAACAGATGACATTCCTTTCTTTGATATACAGTGTACTTCATTGTTAGTTGTTTACTAAGTGTTAGTGAATGAAACGCTAGGGGCTGGTACCCCCGGGGGGCACTGCCATATATGGGCTATATAGGTATGTGCCGCTGTGAAGGGTATGTTTTCAAGCAGTTTACTCTAGGATAGGGTATATAAATGAGAGCATTTGGGTCTAGAATAGGGTATCATTTTTCACAAAACTGAGTAGTTGGTTGAAGATTTTATCTAGACTAAGGAAACCAGGAATTGCCACTCAAAAATATAAAAAATCAAATCAGCAAGTTTAAATTTACGTAAATCAGCCTCAACAGTGTCGATAGATGGGGGGGATTTGGGGAGTTTACTCTAGTATAGGGTAGCAAAATTCAGCTGAACTAGCTCTGGTAATTAGGCTAAGGGTTCCAGGGTCCAAGCGGCACATCTCCACCCAGAAATTCCCAAAGTACCTCCCCCGGGCTGGTACCCCAACTTTCACAGTGGCAGGCTCTGCCCTGAGATGAAAAGGAAACTTAATAACTGAAATGAACTTGGCGACTTTCTTTTGAGATCATATTCAATTTGCTTTAAACAAGAAACTGGAACATTACAAGTTACAACAATGTGCCCAGTCCCAATCAAAGGGCCATCCAGGCTGTTTGGTAGTACATAACTGTACAACTGCATATGAGTTCAGCTTCCAAAAGAAAATCAGAGTTTGTCAGAATAAATACTGATGTTCTTGCTTACTACATGTAAATCTAAATGTGCAGTACCAGAAGATATTCACACCCAACACCCATTCATGGCCAGTCTTCAAAAATTCCAAATTAAAGTATCAGGAAGATAGAGCTCTAATAGAGAAAAAAACCTCTATGTGGGGTATGAATCTTTTCTTGAAGAAAACAATGTCTGAGAAATCATTAATTACAAAATAATGTTTCAGAAATATCTTACCTGGTAATTCCAACTTTCAGAAAATTTTGTAATCTAGACTGTCTGGCCACTTCATATATTTGACAAGTTGACACTGGGTATGTTTGTCAATTTGTGGGCTTCAACATCACATTACAATAGTAGCATTGGTCAACTAAAAACAGCATAATTTGGTTAATTAATATACACTGTACATTATTACGTTGAAATATTGGTGTAGATAGTTGCACACCAACAGATACAGAACCATCACAGATATGATATGATATTTTTAACCTCTCTGAAATTTCAGATTATTCAAGATTAACATGCACATACATCATTAAGGACAACCCTAAAAAACTGAATCCGGAAACCGGAATCCGGAACTGGAAACTAGAATCCTGAATCCAGATATTATGAATGATGATAGAAATAATTCACTTCAGCAATGTCTAATAAATAATTATGGGGAAAAACTATTTTGCTGTTATTTACTTTCTTGGCTTTACTTCAGCTACAAACTGTAATTGCTAAAAGATTTTTGACTGGTTCTGAACAACCCTTAGCTATACATCTGGCCCAATTGTTCAAAAGCTGGATAAAGCTATCCATTGGGTAATCACTTTCCAGTCAGGGTTAGTAATTTTTCAGGTGGATAGAGTTACTCATAGCCTGCGAGCAGGCTCTACTATCTGTCTCTGGTGCCTGACCAGGCTAAATAAGTGTCTAGTGTTTTTCTGCATTGGCATATCAGCGAGTGCCTTCATGCAGCTTTACCTCTTATGCCCCTGGCCCAAACACAAGAGCCTGCTCAAAGGCTTAGTTACCCATCTTTTGTTCAACCTGGTTCTGGTGAGAGTGCAGTTCTTGTCTAGATCAAATTGCTATGAGAAGACTGGTGAGTAGCACAATAACAACAAGCTATTGTGGTGAGTTTCTGGCAGTCTTTAAGCATCTTTTAACAACATGTGGTCCGATCTGTTAGCAAGTGAGAAGCAGACGGAAGTAAGTGTGCAACATTTCTATAAATTGTTTGAATATGAAATGCTGATTTGTCACAGTATCAGTGTGGAAATAGTGTTGATCCGGAACTAGTTTGGTATCTGTTGGACAAATCAAATATTATATTAAGATGAGCCAGGTTAGCCTTTGAACTTCGAAAGTGGTTGGCGTGACCATCAATGTACAGGGTGCTGCCACTGACAGACATCCTGTTCTCTATGACATTTTCTATCTTGTTCAGTATCTACTAAACATAAAGGGTAAATTTATACCTCTGGTAAATTGCCGATCGCTTATTAAACAAAATGGCAAGAAGATCGTTTAAATCTTATAACCGCGCCTTTAAAATTTAACTGTTTTGTTAATACTACAGTCACAACGCAGTGCACATTCCAAAGCAGTCCTTGATGATTCATTGATTGCTGTAAACACATCGCTTGATCAACACAAACTGTGTCATATCTTATTGCACCATCAGTCTTAGCCTTTGCAAAAGCTATGATCGATGATGTAATGGTCTTAATCTGGAAGTTCGCTTGGGACATGCCCATGAATGATACAAAAGGAAACGAGTGTCACGCTATTAATAATGCTTTTAATAAACAGCTTTCTTCCTGAAACGTCAAAATTTAATTTGCTTGCGCTTTGAAGTAGTCACGCAAGTCACACAATCAGGGGGGTTTACGTTATCCACAGCTAATTTTGGAACGGTTGTGTTTTTTCTCCTAGCACTGACTTAAACATTGCAAGTTCTGGCAAGCTCTTGTTTACCTCGGCAAATACTTAATTTTTCTTCAAATCTCTTAACTTGCTGCGATGAAACAGCCAAAGAATTCGCTTCATTTGCCGAAACCCACAAGAAATACTCACAAAATTGCACATAAATTAATGACCATCGCTTCTGGCGAAATAAACTTGCAAAGTAAACATGATCTTACAGTGTATTTGTCATGTAGCGAAAATGAAAGCTGCAATGTCAGCGCATTCCATGTCTGACGTAATACCCTTTTTAGCGTTTAACGTATTTATTATTTCCCTTTGAATCCAACGCTTCGATAAAACCAGAAGAAAATATATATTATACACAAATAAAGAAAACAATGTCCGTAACATTGTCCTTGTATTAACGTTTCAACAGCTTATGGCGAATAAACATCACAGGTTATGTGATTCAAAATTTGGCTGAGAGGAAGTTTGGGTCTGGTCACCAACCACAAAAAAAAAAAAAAAAAAAAAAACACTGGTAGAATATGAACCGCGCTCGGCCCATGGCTGTGCAGTTAATAGCCAGCAAGCTTATTTTAGACGCTCTCAGGGTGCTTGCAATTAAATTATGACGCACTTTACGAAGATTCTCATAATTATAGCCCTCACTAGAAATAACGGTTGCACAAATTTCAACAGATGGGGAATTTTTGTGTCAGTTTGAGGTCCTTTTTACTTGGCTACTTATTGTTTACGGGAAAAAATGTAAGCAAAACAATTTTCGAGTATTTGAAGAACTTGTTTTCTTCGATTTGTGGATTCCAGTTTCTCGTTCTGGATTCCGGCTTCCAGTTTCTGGGTTTTAGGGTTGCCCCACCTTTAACAGAGTGTTTGCTTTACATTCAGTTTACACATGGCTGTTATCCAGCATAGGCAGACTTATAAGTTTGCCTTCAAAAATAAACTGCAACAACTATTGCATCTTCCATCACCTATTCTTGTGATGAAATGACACAAAATCCAAGTACAAGAAGTCAAAAGCATAAAACAAACTTACCTGGTAATGCTTACAGTTCCTCTTACTGTCTGCATATGCCTTCCATAAACTGGTACTGCCTGGACAATGTACTCATTATTTTTGTGATCACACCTTAAAACATCACTGTTATATAATTTGCCCTGAAAAAGCAATGCATGAAATGTTATGCCTTTGGCACTCACCAAATACCTTTACATGATGTACAAAGTACACCACATCAACATTCACAATTCTCTTTACTTTCACTGTAACTTTTTTTGTGTCATTTTCCCTAACTTGAAGACAGGACTTCCACATTAGGTGATAATTTGCCTCTGAAATCTCTATGAATTCACAGGGAGTGATAACAATTAAATCGTGACTAATTTTAGCAAAGGAGGCGTTCAAATGTCAGATTTTATTGTTAAGTTTATAACTTTACATTACTCTCAGTATATATATATAACCTCTCAATAATTGCACCTGTAGACAGAAGGTGTGCTGGGGGAAGACATGTTCTAAACTTTCTGAACTTTCCCCCTTACCTGTGATAGGATGACTATTATGAACTACGATTCGCAACCAACACCAACATCAGGTTATGTATACACATGTATACTTTGTTGTCTCCTGTAATCATAAAAAAATAAAAATCTAAACCCTCCATAAAGTTCATACCCAATAACAATGCCACAAGTAGCGCTGTTACTGGGAATTAATTTAAGTGAAACTGTTGAAACAGCTCTGTCAAAATTGTTTCTAGCAGTTAAGGCAGGATAACAGAATATACACGTAGTACACAGCAAAGGCCAGAGATACACACATGTTGGTCATTAGTTAGGATTTTGTGAGCTTCTGTGCTAGGTATGGTGGAAAATAATGGACTATCAAAAATGAAGGTTCCTAAGACATTTTGACAGCAATGAGAGGAATGAATATATAAATGTACAAAAGAAAGGCAAGTTCTTGCCCTGTCCAGTTCTCTGTCATAAAAATATCATTTACATACATTTATTACATATGGTTTGTGTTCAAAGCTGATACAATGCACACTCTGATTGGCTAATTCTAGTGCATTATTTACACTTACATGGTATACTTCGGTAAAATCATAAAACATCACATGCGACTAAAATAAAAAATATAAACTAAAAAGAAATGCCTACATGTAATTCATCATAATTTAAAAATACTTAACACTAAAACAGATCTAATTCTTCACTTTATTCAAAATTATGCCCATGGGTCGATCACGAGCATGCTAAAAGGTCCTAACACAAAGTAAAAGGAAATTAAGAAAACTATTGCTTTTTTCCTGAAAATTGTAGCGACTGAAAACAATGATTGAACACTCTGAGAGTGCATTCTATCACCCTGACAAGATAAAATTTAAGGAGAATAGAGAATTCACAAAGTTATATTACAAAGGAATTGGTACTGGACAGGACAAAGGAAACAGCCAGGAAGAAACTGAAACTTTCTTCGACGAGCAAAAAAGTATGCATGCACAACAAAGAAAACAGTGAGTGACATTCGGTTAATGGGTTACAGTGTAGTTAATAACAAAATTAGTGTGAAGAAAAGAGCAGAGAGAGAGAGTGCGTGTGTGGAGAGAGGAGAGCACTCTCACCAACTAAATTGTGTATGTATGTATGTATGTATGTATGTATGTAAAACTTATTTCTAATACCGAGAAATGGTCAGGGCAAGAACTTCTCCGCCCTAAATTTTTTCTTAGTATGTAAATGTCATTTACACTGTTCAATTTACCGAGTAAAGCTCTTCGCATTTTTTTTTTCCATTAGTACTATCTCACTTTTGAGGAACATTTCCATATTAAGTGTAAATACTGCATATTTGGGGAATAACCCATCTACCCCCAATCAAAAGCAGTGGCACTAATAAAATGAAATAGTAAATCAAAATGAAAGTAGAGCTTTATTTGCACACAGGATTTACATGCGCAATCGTCTACTCGACATTTGGACTATATAAGCATTTCACCAAACCGAACTAATTGGACAGACAACAAAATAAAACGAGGAAATCTACATTGTAAACACAATAATTATGCATATCACTTCATCTGAGTATCAAAAGCAAATCCCTTCTCAGTGAAAGGTAACCGAATGAAAGAGAGGATAAAGAAAATTCGTTTAACCTTGCAGTGTTAAAAGTTTAATAATTATTCACGCTTAAATTTGAATATTACAGTGTGCATTTTTGCCGACGGCTTAATTTAGCTTTGCAGTCATTTTATCGGCGGTAGCTTTGCCAGTCATCAACCAAATTTAAACCTGGGAATTCACCCAAGCATTTCGCCAAACCGAATAAATTGAACTAACAAAACGAGGAAATCTCCATACTTTGTAATCACAACATGCAAATCTTCACATAGGGTTACGTTGAAAGTAAATTTAGCAAATCCTGTTCGCTTCGGCTTAAAATGGTTTGTACACCTTTCTTGGTTTTCAACAACAGAAGAAGAAATTTTAGCAGTCTACGAGGCGGCTGTGCCAACTAACACAGAGAAAACTTCAAAACTCGCCCGGCCGTGTTTACAAATACGGTTTTGGTTAAGCTTATTTTTAGACGTGAGGTTATAAGCTTAGGTTGACGACGAATATCGACAGAAAGCTTAATTAGTTTACAACATACAACAACCTCCACAAAGCGATTCACTTGCTATTGTTTAGAGATGAAAGAAATTAAAACGATGCAATTTATAAATTGTCTCACAGCATGGCTTCAAATAAGGAAGACTTTCAAAGGATTCCAATTGAAAATAAGCTTATATCGCCGAGGCAACTTGTTAATTTTCATAGCAAACGCAACAACAAAAGTCACTTACCGCAAGTTGGCAATATCAGTTCGGCCAGTGTAAATCTTCCAGGCAGAAACTTGCAGCAAAAGTTGTGAAGACTGAACTGAACTAATCTTTTCGACAGATCAACGAATCAACCACTTTTTCCCGCTGTGTTTACTGTTTTGTAACACTCGGACATGTTTGATTTCTCTTGTTCATCACCTGGCCAAATCATGTGACTTTTCTTGCACGGCTGCACAGCGTCACAACGCGCGAATTTTGAAAACTTGGCACTGCAGTCTTCTGAGTACTTTCACATCCTATCTATGGCCCTCGTTAGCTTTGGTTAACGGCATTGTTCGGTATTATTTCACTTCCTTTCTCTAGCCCTTGACTCGCTATAATTCACGGCATTGTTCAGTACTGTTTCGCCTCCTTCCCCAGCGCTGGCCCGCTCTTTTTCGCGATCTTCTTCGCTACTTCTTTGCCTGTCAATTCTAGCTTTCTTTTTAATTCCTTCAGTGCAACCTCATCAGATCAACCTCCGCTATCGTTTGTCGACATAACAAATAGAAATGCGTTTTCTTTTCTTTAAAAATCCCGCTAAGAAAAATGGCATTCTTCTGCAAGAGACCGAGGGTGCATGTCTCTGTCGACCTATTAGCTGGAGTATGGCCGCCATGTTGGGCAACTCCGCCGTCGCCGTCGCCGTCGTCGTCGTCGTCGTCGTCGTCGTGCGTACGCGCCCACGAGCAATACCGCTAGCCATGAAAACCATGAGAAAATTCATTCATGGGTTTCCTTTTCTTTCCCATATGAGTATGGGGCTCCGCTTGGCGGCCCTTCGGGCCGCCGGAGCTCCGCTATTAAAACTGATATTTTTCCTACAAACTAAACACCGCTTATTGTTATTGTTGGATGTAAAAATACAAAGTATAAAGACAGAATAATAAGCCCGATCGCTTAGACTCGAAATGGCTAATTAGATCAGTTCTCCCCGCGGGGTTTGTTATCAATCATACCTTTTTTTATTTGCTAAAATTGGAAGAACGAAATGCATCTTTGTGTTTTAGTCATTACACAATTCAAAGAATTGAGTTACAGTATTTGTGGAATGCTAATTGCCCTTAAAACAGGACTAAAGTGTATTCAATTTTGGAACAGTAGGCAAAGGGGCATTGACCACAGTACGTGTGTTAAAATGACGCTTCAAAATTGAAGTCGCCATTTTAGATGACAACAGAAGCGAAATATCTTTCACTGATGTGAAGGGAGAACTAAGTCGTGGGCAGAAATGCGTGCAGTTTAATTTCATTTTGATTTCTACTTAGTTTTGAAATCACAGCTAAAATGGACAAAGAGTCTTCGAGTCATCGTAGTCTTTGATCTGTTTGGTTTTTCAGAAATAAATAAACAAAAGTCTGGGGAATTACCATCATAGTTTGTTTGCAAAATAAATTGTGCTTTATTTTTGTTCGGGCTTTTGCAGTGAAAGCTCGAGTCATAAAATGCAAGCCCTTCTTGGTCGCCAAAAGCAGGGTCATGGTACCAGGCGTTCCTAACGTAGAGCGTGGAAACAGGGGATGAGAATGCGTCAGCTCGCTTTCTCGCGAGATAACAAATGAGCTATGTACATCACTGTACGAGTTCAAACTACGAATCAATACCGACAGAAACCTAGGACTACTGACTTAAAGACGAACTATGACGCTGAAACGGACACCTCAGCTGTTGAAAAAATCAAGAATCGGCGTAAACAGAACTTCGAAGACAAACAACATGCAATCAGATAAAGACTGATACTCAACGAAGCAACCTGAAGAGTAAATATCTAAGTGCAACGCTTGTGTTAAAATATCCTGACCCTTTCATTTGTGTTCAAGCTTACTTGTAAAGTACGACTTGATACTGCGTTACGAGGCCCGCCGTAGTAAACGCTCTTAGAACGTCTGGTCTTGCAATTTAATGCTTTTTCAATTCATAGACGTTTGACATGAAAATTGAAATCGTCATGTCAGGTGATGACAAAAGAGAAGTATTTCTAATTGTTCAAGAGGTACAATTAGAAGGGAACCGGCTAAATGCATGAGTGACTTGCTACGCGCCCAGAATGAGTTCTTGTGGAACAGTTATCTACCGGCACCGGCATGTCCCCCATCTTTGGAGAACATAGGTATTAAACATCTCTACCACTTACTCACGACAATGTCTGTCTTTATGAATTTAATCTCCTATAGCTAGAAATAAGCCAAGATAAGATAACTATCTTATTTTACCACTTGCTCTAATTGTGGTCGTTCATGCATGTGAATGGGCGTTAGGTTGATAAGCCCAACAGACGTCTTTATTACAACTTGAAGAGCGGAAACACGTCATGTATGCCATGTGTCAGAGCTAGAGCCGAACCAGCCCTTATTTTTATCATTTTTTTTTATAACAAAGTTATACTGAAATTCACATTATTTGCAAAACTAAACTTACACACAACACTAACGTAACTGACGATACCAATATTACATGTAGTGATAAGTTAATAAAGATGGTGAATTTTAAGCTCGGTAAAGAAATGTGAAGGTGAATTAATCAACATGACACGAGCGTGGGACAAAGAAAAATTCTGAGTCCCCGACAGGAATCGAACCCATGACCTCCCGAACACCGGGCGGGCGCTCTATCCATTGAGCTACGAGAACTCATGGAGAGCAAGGTCATTTAACTGAGTTCATATATAGCTGAGCTATAGTTCGTATAGTTCGATTCCTGTCGGTGACTCAGAATTTTTCTTTGTCCCACGCTTGTGTCATGTTGATTAATTCACCTTCACATTTCATTACCGAGCTTAAAATTCACCATCTTTATTAACTTATCACTACTCACGATGAATTCGATAGCGTTGATCCTAGCAGTATGCAGGACACCTATCATATATGAACTCAGTTAAATGACTTTGCTCTCCATGAGTTCTCGTTACAAAACAAAGCACCCTGTCGACGGCTAAATTGTTGCAAAACGACAAGTTCTTGGAGGGTCTTATTGCTAATTAAGAAAGTAAAACCTCAGTAGGATAGAAGCACAAATCGAGAATGAAAGGAGCTGTAATGTTAATGTTTTAAACTTTGAATCTTTGATTAGGTCAAGGTTGAAAGAAAGTACAGTCAATCAATCAAACAAGATTGTCAATCAGTCAACTCAGGTTCAGTAGTAAAGCTGAGTTAAAGAAATTTGGACAGTGTTTAAAAAATATTTGAAAGAAGTGTCTCAAGTGCTTTTTTTCGCCGATTTTTTACTCGTAATCGATAGGTAAATGCTTAACTAGACATTTCTTGTTGATTTCGAGCTAGTTAAGACAGGGAAACGGCTTTGGTGTTTTAGTGGATCATGAATCGGAAAGTTCTATGTAAACGGTAAGCCAGCACAGATAAAAATGTTAAAGTCCCCAAACATATTTTTGGCTTCTTTGTGAATTTTATTGATTGCTGTCACCATCCATGATAAAATAATGTGCATTTGGTTTTGCCCATTGCAGATATTAGCTATCAATTAAAAACTATTCGCAACCTTACGAAATATGCACCTTACTTAAGATGAAACCACGGAAGAGAAATTGACTTGCCCAGTTCAAATGAATATCTGTGCTTTTAAGCTGATAGTTGGAAAACATAATCCAGTGGATTTCATTTTTGCATGGCTTTTCTTGTTGCAGAAATATTAAACCAAAGATGCCTGGCTAAATATTCCTAAATTATTGTCAAATGGCCATTTTTGCCGGGGGTCCCTTAACTTAAAGGGAATAAAATATTTTGACCTACTTTTTTGCCACAATTATTCACTCCCCAAACCCAACATTTGTGCCAAATTAAGTTTGAACGACATCGGTGATCTGAGCTGTATCGCCTCCTGTCTGGTTCCGCCCACATGTTTTCTTATGAACACACTCTTGAATGTACATTGGTACTAACATTACGCACAATACAAATAAAATGGCCATTTCTACGAGTGGACTGGCTGCAGCAAATGATCATGATTTCAGATTGTTTTCGTAAATTGATGGGAATATACAGTCATGCAGAACACATGCTGAGATTTTTTTTCTTTTCAAATGTTCCGATGAGAAAAAAACCCTGTTGCAATTAAAGCTCGAATTGTCCGGCTCTTGCTAACCGAATTTTCTCATCAATCACCAAGGCTTTATTCTAGCACTTAATGTTCAATGTTTTCTTGATTTTAGAGACAGAGGTCAAAGTGTCGCATCAAAAGCCCAATCATTTTCGCCTTTAGTTAAGCCTCAGTTAAACAGCCTGTTAGGCTAAAAATTTGCATGCTAATAATTCAAAGAAAATGTTAATATTCAAACACGCAAGAATGTCTACCCTGTAATACAATCAATTCAATCTGCACTGATAACTAATTAATTCCAGTTTACAAAATTCGTTGTTTGGAGTAAAAGCAAATATAATTAGAATATATGAGCTTGGCGCTGCGCGCTAAAAACTTAATTTTCCCTCAGCAACTATATACCGTCACAATCTAATAGTCACATGTACATGTAACATCAAAAGAGCAGTCATTTTCACGTCATTTTCACATCGTTTTACTGAAGCGGCTACTTCAAATACAGCGATACAAACAAAACAATTTAAGTGTCCGCGACGTGCTCTGTCCAAGTGTACGAGTACACAAGACCCGGTACAAAAGACACAAGCTTATGAAGCAGATAAACAAGGGCTTGTAAAGAAATTGACGTAGTTTGCAATTATTATTTCCTCAGTGTATCGGTACACCCCGCGACGGCTAATTAAATTCCGGTTTGTAAAAGTTGGCTCTAAAGCCCTGTTCTCTGGCTATTAAAGAAGAGAAACTGAAAAAGATGAAGAATTAACAGAAGAAGACTATAAAAGCAGACAACTGTTTAATTTACAAGGACAACAAAAGTGTGTCTAAGTATCTGTGGGGTTTTCATTTCCCCTTTGAAAATGTTCTGCGAAATTAATTATAAACCAAGGACAAGACTCCTAATTAAAACTAGAAGCAAAAAGTACTTTCGCGATTGCCTTTTTTACTGGTTATCTGATTATTTCGTGTGTTTTTGAAAGAGTTGTAGAAGACCAGATAATTTTGAAAGGTAATGGGGTTCCGATCAAGGCTTCTAATTAGTCGGAAAGTTTCTATTGTCGGCGAGAAAATGATCGAATGCGTTTTTGATGCCACATTGTAACTCTTTCTCCACTGAATTCTATCGAACTACTGCTAACGAAATGAAGTTCAAGATACAAAGAAAATGATTAAGTTTCCTTTTTTTCTGAGCTTACTGATTGTTCATAAAGAATCGTTATTACTCTATAGCTCCGACACATTGCGATTAACACTTTTTCTATTGCAAGAACTGTTCAGCAAGAAAAAACGTACAGGATAAGTCATATTTTGATGTATGCAACAGCCAAATCTCAGGTCGCCATTTTAATGTAACAAAACACAAAAGATTATAAATTCAACCGTGCTTTGGTACAAAACGAAGTACCCTGTCGACCTAAAATGTTGCAAAATGACAAGTTCTTGGAGGGTCTTACTGCTAAATAAGAAACTAAAACCTTAGCAGGATAGGCACTTTTTTTATTTATTCAGATTTTTGTCGGAGCACAGACGTAAAGTTTAAATGTCTCATCAGGCCAAGGTTGAAAGAAAGAATGGTGAAGCTGAGCTGAGGAAAACTGACAACATTTGCTCCATTTTACAACAACAGACAGGACATCAAAATGAGTGGCAAGTAAAGTAAATTTGGTTGGAAAAAACAGGAATAAGTAGTATTCAATTATTGCAACAGTAAACAAAGGAACATTGACCGCAGTACGTCAGCTATTAAAATGTCGAAATTGAAGTCGCACGTTAGATGATAGAAATAAAATGTCTTTCACTGTTTTGGAGGGAAAACTGAGAGAACGCTGGTTTCGTCTAAAATGAAACCGAATAGATCCTTTTCATAAATGGCTGCCAATTATAAATCCTTTTGTAAGTATTAAAATTAGCCTGACTAACCTCGTTCTTGAGTTGATAATTCAAAAGAATTTTTACTCCCAAACGAGTTTAGTGAGGCTAATTTAAATGCATACAAAAGAATTTTAAATTGGCAACCATTTATGAAAAGGGCCTATGACCGTGATTAGTATGGCGCCGCGCGCTTAAAATTAACTTGATCCTCTTTGAGTACTTGAGCTATCTACCGTCACAACAGTACAATTGTCACATATACACGTTTCAGCAAAAGGACAGTCATTTTACAATTCATTTGCACATCTTTTTACTGAAGCGGCTTCTTCAAATTCAGTTGATGCATACAAACCATGCAATTTGCAGCGAAGGTTGATTCAATTCCGTCTTGCAAAACTCGTTACCACTAAAGCCTTTGCTGCGAGTTCTAAGTGAAGGAGAAGAAAAAGAAGAGGTAACTGGAAAAGACGCGCAAATGTGCGCCTAAGTATGAAAACGGATAGTTTTCTAAAAATATAATTACCGCGCACTGTTTGTATTGGATGTCAAACAAAGAAAGACAAAAAAGTACGAGGAAATCAATGATATAACCACGCCGCTTTGGCTAAGTGACTGAAACGCTTATCTCTCCCCCCTTGGTTTGTTATCAATCACGCCAGTTAATTTTACCGTGATATAATGAAAACTTGAATAAGATATGTACTAACCTATATTAAATACTCAAATAATTTATTGCAAATCAATTTTTTTCAACCAATTTTAAGTCAGTTCTGCTTTTTTTGCACAGAAATCGTGAACATAAGTAAGCTTATTATGTAGCCAAGTTCAAGGTTCAATGATAATAATAATAATAAAAAAATTAATAAATAAACATAATATTCCCTCCGGGTTACAGTGCAAACAATGAGCGCTAGAAATATTCCTGGAATGTTTATTGTCCTCGTTCTGCGAGGTTTTCATATCCCGTTTGAAAATGTTTTTCGAAGTAATATATGGACTTTGGATAACGAAAACTCGTAATCCAATTAAAAGCATAGAAAATGGCCTTTCCGTGACAGGTTGCTGTTTCGTGTGTTTATATCTGTAGAAGGGCAGTTTATGCAGAAAGGTCAGTCCTTGGGGTGTCTAATAATTGTGTTTTACAAGTTCAATCATAATTTCATGTTAATTTCTAATATTTTTTTACATCACAGTGAGAATTACCATCCATGCATGTGAATGGGCGTTGATTTGAAGGCTGAGAACACGAACATATGTGACACATGTGCCATATGTGCCCTTAATAAACTAACACCTTTTACGAGTGAGCTAACTACAACAAAAGATTTCAGTTGTTTTCGTTAATCCGTGGGAATATACACTCATCCAGAACACGTACCCAAATATATGTTTTTAAAGATACCTGCACTGTATGAGATAAATCAACGATAGAACGCCGATCGAGGCTTCTGATTTATCGGGAAGTTTTAATTTTAGGCGAGAAAATGACCGCGCTTTTGGTGCTACATTTTTACTCTTTCTCGCCTGAATTAATTATATAGGGTTAATGCTAACGAAGGGACGCTCAAGGTAAATCTAAATTAATTAAGTTTCCTTTTTAATGAGCTTGCTGATTTCACATGAAGATTAGTTTTGAACAATGCTTTTTTTGTTTTCTGGATAGCATGCCAGCTATGTTGCAAAAATTTCCTTGCTTATAATTGATTCAAGCGGATTTTGGGTGTGACATTCAGGTTTAAAGCAGCACTCACCGCGCTGAAGTCTCATTCACCCTGGTGATTTGGAAGAGAGCAGATCGAGAACAACTAGAGCTGTAAGACCGATATCTTACTTTACGTCTACCATCATGGTAAGTGCTGCACGCATTAAAGTGTTTTATTTTGTTTTTCCTCTACGGCCTGTTCTTAATTGGTGACTGATGATTGGATTCATCCAAATTTCATTCCGTAGAGTGTGATTGCAAAAGTCATGAAGATCGAGCTGACTATGACAGGTCACATCAACAAAAAGCACCATTTCAAGATTACAGGAACGGGAGAAGGCAAGCCTTTCGAGTAAGCAAAAGTTTCAAAATGTGTAATCGTTGTGGGCAGTTTTCCGGCTGCATTACTTGGAACAGTGTTTAACTCAGGAAGACGTTTTTGTTTCTTTGTTTGTTTTTCGTCTTCCTTTTTTTTTTCCAAGGGAACGAGATTTAGTACCGAGAATTCGTCCTATCTGCGGCTATCAGAAGACACATGTGTATTGGGTCTATGTTTGTTTCTGTAATCTTATCATCTTTAAGGCGACGGACTAAAAACAGACATACCTTTTGTGGGATCAAAATTTTGAGAGGTTTAGTGTTTGACATCTCCACGTATAGCTTATATCATAAGATTTTTTTACACTAAAGAACTTTCTTTTCCCTTAGCTTCTTCTTTCCTTACCCTTTATGAGTTAGTTTCCTGATGTAATAACAGGTCGTTAAGTTGTCTTTCCTGTCAAGGTAAGTACTGGAAACGTGTGCTGCATTTAAAAGATTGAGTAACCGTTAATTCATCGAAGAATTTCAGAACTGTTCTTCATATCAAATCAGCCAAGTAGATTCTGCGGTCGTTACCTCTCAAAAATATTTCACCTGAAAAAGGTTTTGTAGTGCATATGATCAGCACGTTTTGGTTTCCTGTTTATCTTTTAGAGGAACACAGACTATAGACCTTGTAGTCACAGAAGGCGGTCCTCTCCCTTTCGCTTTCGACATCTTGACAACAGCAACCGAGTACGGCAACAGGGCGTTCACCAAATACCCATCAGACATACCGGACTTTTTCAAGCAGTCGTTCCCTGAGGGATTTTCTTGGGAGCGAACCATGACTTTCGAAGACGGAGGCGTTTGCACCGTGACAAACAACATAACGTTAGTAAGATGTAAAGTTAATGCTTGCTACCGGGAGCCTACGTAGCATTGTGTTCCAGATTGATGAGACTTGCATAGTTCTAATTATATCCCTTTAATTTGTACCCCCTCGCCCCTTCATCTTTTTCTGTCATTTAGCTTGAGTTGTCTTCTTGCTTTGTAATAACTGGAAAATTTTATTATAAAATCGGTATACATATATACCTTCGGATTGTCAACTTTAAAGTTTAAGGCTCTTTTCCAAAGTGGTCTTCACTGTGAAGAACCATAACGCAGAAAATGTACAAAATGTTTCTGTTAAGATTGTCTTCCCTGTCATGAGGCTGTTTTTTCTTTTAAATCTTATTACTAATTATACACTGTAATTGATTTTTTATTGTAGTTGTGCATGATCTTACTCATTAAGTTTCAATTCTTTTTCATTAGAATGGATGGTAACGTTTTTAAATATGACATTAAATTTATTGGCGAGAACCTTGACACAGACGGTCCAATAATGAAGAAAAAGACGCTGAAATGGGAGCCATCCTGTGAGAGTATGTATGCCGGTAAAGGCGGAGTTTTACAGGGAGATGTTTTCAGGCATCTGTTGCTTGAAGGAGGCGGCCATTACCGATGTGATTTCAGAACTACTTACACGTAAGTTTCTATGTGTTTAAGTGATTTGATGACTCGGAAAAAAAATGTTAACGGCAAAAAATTATAAAAATATTTCTGTGATAAAATGTCATGAGATATTATGATAAAAGGAAACTCGAGACTCAAATAAGACTCAAATTAATGGGATAACGAATAAAAATAAATCAAGATCAGAGTTGCCAGATAATTTTTGGAAAGACGGTAACACAATTTCTGATCCTATCGTCACGCCTAACAACTTTTAATAGCATTTTGTTAACATAGGACCTAAGGTAGCTGAAAGAGTAACAATAAGCCATTAGAATTTTAATTTTTTTTTTCAGAGGGTAGTCGGGACGAGAGAAACTGATCAATTCAAAGTTAACAAATTAGGTGGCTATGATAAATTCCTTTCCATTATCCCCCGCGGATCTTAAATAAAATTCAGTATGATGAAATGCCCCAAAATGTTTTAGAGCGGGCGGGAAAATCTGTTAGCGCGTTGTCCCATTTTTTGAAACGAATGAAGCATGCCAGGAAAGCTAGCGAGCGGTAACAAACTTTACTGGAGTGCGAAGCTTAATTTTAGACTGAAAACCAGTTCAGTCACTAATTGAAATGGATAGATAATGCGCCGTTTTTCGTACTTTCCCCGTTATTTTTTTTGTTTATTTATTTTTTTGTTTTGTTTCATTCAGTCTCTTTTGCTGCACATTTGAGATCTTCCGATTGATTGGGTGGAATCAAGCTCCACATAGTTGAGTTAAATCATTCTAATTTTGTAGTTTCCGAGATTACGCAATTCACATTGCCTATAATTTCCTGTATTTTGGCGATTTGAAAGCTAACTACCAAATTATGAATATGCTGCACTCAGTCATTTTTTTTTTTTTTTTGACGGAACTTCCCTTCACCGGCGATATGCCACATTTATTTTGTATGGACGGTAAAAGTATTAGAAGTACAATAGTAACCTTCTCAAATTCTCTGAGATGAATCCAGACCCACGTTTGAGTTGTTAAAAATACTACAATGTTAAAAATACTATAAATATTTATCAATTAAATACATATCTGACAGCAATCTTAAAGTATTTCGATAACCATGACAATCTTCCAGCATTTTTAACAACTTCCTTGTTACCAATGAAATATACATTCTCAGAATACACAATCAACATTGAAGATACGTCTTGATTTTAAGAGGAAAAATTATGGAAAATGGTCTCTCAGGCATAATGGACTAATTACCAACTGAAATAACATGTATAAGTTCTGTCAAACTGTTAAAAAAGCGCTTAAGATATTTGTTGAAAATCAACTTTCTTATGGACAAAACAAATACTTAATCTAATTAGTGAGATACGAATTAAAGAATGTACCTAAATGCAGTACACCGACATTTGTGATCTACATATTCATTAAATTAACCTGCTTTCTGTATTTAATTATATATTTATTGAAATAATACTGTGGAGAATGTTAGTATGCAAAAAAATAGGGGAAAAAATGGCAAGGCAACCTCATAAGAACCACGGGGCTTGTAAAGTTAGGTTCCTTCCCAAGAAATACAAGATGACTGAAACTGTACATTATTATTGAGTAAATGACGGTATTGACAAGCCATATTTGTAGGCTTAACAGAATTAGGAATTGCTGATAAAAGAGATATTTTTGAAAAGCTCGAATTAAAAGAGCTTTGAGAATCTCCTGCCTTCAAGTATTATCAGATTTTGTAAAAATAATCTTCACTGTATGCGTAAAATAGCACGCCAATAAAAAATAATTCTTAGTGATCGCTATCGGAGTGGAATTATCTACCTTAACTCCGATTGCTCGATTATGGAGACCCTTATGGGCATTAATATATTAGTGTTGAATACAACTCCAAAACTACTAATTTGGATCTCAAAAGCCAAAGGCAATTATTGACCCAGGACAGAGTATTATCTACTAGGGAATAAAATTGTCTTTTTTCAGGTTAGTGAACTTCGGTAGCCGCAAGTAACAATCAGAGCTGGGGGTTGTCACTCATAAAACAGTATTGTTTTTGTTATATGCTTATGCAGCCAACCTAGTGTAACTGATACGAGTTTGTTTGCTTGTTTGCAGAGCCAAGAAGAGGGTCGAGTTGCCAAAATTCCACTACATCGACCACCGCATTGAGATTTTAAGCCATGACAAAGAATACACCAAGGTTAAGGTGTATGAGATCGCCGAAGCTCACGAGCATCCGCTGACGAAAAACGCCTAGTAAACGATTCAGCGAAAATCCAAGACGACAACGATAAAAAAAGGAATTTACTCAGGATTACTATATAACACTTGCACTTCAGCAATTCGTTTCGGGATTTCTTAGAGACTAGCTCTTTGGTTCACGTTTGGAAAAAAACAAAACAAAACAAAACAAAACAAAAACAAAAACAAACAAAACAAAAACAAAAAACAAAAAAAACGGAATTGCGGAATTACATTATAAGGATAGACTTTTTACACTTATACATTTATACATGTAGCTGTAGACAAATAAAAGAAAGAAAACTAAGTGAGAATAAAGTTGTTGTCAAAGCCAGTTAGTTGAAGTTTAGTTTTGTTGTCATAGAGTCTTGGCGAGTGGAAGAGTGACGTTGGCGTTTCATGTAATTAGCAAAAAGTCAATGGTTTACCTTCCCTTCTTCTCACTAAAAGTGCAACAGGAATGGTGGAAGATTAAAAACAGGAATCAGTCACTCCAGCCTTTTTTTAGATGCACTCAACCTCCGAATTCTTATTTTCACCTGATTCAATCTATTCATTGTTTTATCTTGTAAAAAGAAATTGGATTTGATGGAATCTTTAACTTTTCATTATTCGCAAAATCTCAATCATTTTTTGTTAAGACCGAGTAGTGTGACAAGTCTGGTATCCTCTTCTTTGTTACTTTACTTCTTTGTTGTCGCAATCATCAAAGCCTAAACGTTAAGGATTATGGCCCTGGGCTCGCTTCTGGTTACCACTGAAAAGATAAGCATCGTTTCTAAATGGCGTATTCCCTGCTTTGTGGCTCTGTGCCACTCGTGCTGGTGAAAAAAGGCTTCGAACTCCATTACGTACTGTGTATGGGTCAAAACAATCGTCACGCTTCCCCTTACACCAATGGTTAGGAAACGCGAAGCTCTGAGAGCATCAAATTTGGACATGAGCAGTGAAAACTGAAGTCATTCAAGCGATGATGGCGGACAAGTAAATTAAAGTGCTCGGTCGTGCTACAAATAGAGAGAGAATATTTGAGATTTTAGCTTTGTTTGGTGTAAACTGTGGACAGTCAGAAGTAATTTTGTAACGGTCTTATCTTATTCAGGCTCGATTTTTTAAGGTATGTGAATTTTAAGATGGTAATTTCAGCGCAGTTTTCGAAAACTGTGGCTCGTTCTGATGATTGCCACAGTCAACGAGTCGATGAAAACGAAAGGGAACGTTACGCTCAGTGGAATCTAAGGTTTTCATCCTTGTCAATGGGGAAAGTTAATGCATATCTCAAAATGAAAGAAATTGAAAAAAAAAACTAGAAGTAGAAGCAGTAGAAGTTGCGCATGCTGCAAACGTCTTACTTCAAAGAATTTAAGCCATTGGAGTCCAAAATAACATGCTCTTCGCAAGAATGGGTTTGCTGTTCCTTTAACAAACAACTGAATACATAGCTCCTCAGCGCGAATTACGTTTAAGTATGAAACCCAAACCTCATACGTCAGCTGGTTTGATTTTAAAATGAAGCCTGCGTGGTTTCTTTCAGCGATTTCCCCCAAACAATGAATGATATTTTACTTTTGTTATCACCTGACGTGACCGCTTCAATTTTAGTCGTCGCTTACACCTAATGGTCCATGAATGGGAAGAGATTTATTAATTAAGATGCAAGACAAGTTGTTTATCAACTATGATTCTAAAGACCATTGTGTATATAATACAGTAGTAAGTAATTACAAAACTGTTGCAAAATGAAGAGTACGACACATCAAGGACTTCTTAATGCATACCCTAAGCACATGCTTATTTAGCTGTAATTTCACAACTAATTAGAAATTCAAATTAGAATAAACAGTTCATTTATTTCCTATGCTTTGTTTTTATTTTAGCCTGGCTCCACAGATACACAGCATGTTTTTTTTTTTTTTTCAACACATGTCACTCGTCTTGATGTTGTTTTGCTGGGTGCTTCAAAATTGATTCCTTCAACTCATTTTCTCTAACCAGTCAAACTATGACACATTAGAAATAAATGGATTGTGCAAAAACAACCGTGTCCAATACGAATGCAATGTGCCAATAACATATGCCGTGTTCCAAACAATCAATTTATATTATAAGCAATTATTGTATAAATTACTCGCAAAGAGATAAGGTACACACATATTGTACCACAGCTATGAGAATGACAGAGGCTTGAGCGGGAGTGAACATATGCTGAGTCTCAGGCTATGAATGTTACACCGTAGATCTGCGGTACAAGCTTTAGTAATCTAAAATTTAATTTGAGCTTTATGATCCATATTGCGGTAGTTATAATTAACTCTGATTAGAAAGAATTCTCTTATGAATCCTGGGAACCATTTATATGTAGAACAGAGTGAAATACCCCCGGGGTACTACCAGAAAAAAAAAAAAAAAAAAAAAAAAATTGGGTAGGGGTGTGCGGCCCAAATACACACCAAGCAATTCAGATTGCTGCCGGAGGGTGGGAAAGGGGGTACTCCCGGTAAAATTAGGTGGGATGTGCGATCCCTACACTGTTTATGACTTGACCAAAAACTCGATAACCTATTTACGACCTAACCCTTAAATCAATACCCTGTTTCAAACCTTGAATCAATACCCTTTTTCAGACCTGCCTTATAAATAGTTACCTAATTCAGATCGCATCGTGAAAGACTTTTTTTAATGGTCTCATCGGTAATGATAAAAAAGTAGCTTCTCCTAAAACAATATAACCAATTCAAGACTAGAGTGCAGAAACCGTACCCTATTTGAGACCAATATGGCCAAAATTGATACCCTAACTCTGACCAAAACGGCTAAAAAGCCATACCCATTGTGGCTGCACATACCTATAGAAGTATAGAGCCTATAAAACGGAGTACCTACCTCACCTTTGGGGAGGAGTGAAATCTATGAACAGTGATCTCTTGTACAGCCCTTGATGCTTATCGTGTGTGCCTTAGTTGAGAAGTAATCCTTTTATAAATTGCCGGATTAATTTAATTTAATTTACGTATCGTGATGTTGTTTCGAGTGAGAATTGAAAAAGCTGTGCATTCTGCTTCGTATAAAACAACCCAAAGATTGCTCCATTGTTTACATATTTTTTAACGGTGTAATTCAGCGTACGTCACTCTGACCGAAATGGAAGGGGCCAGTTCAGTTTTCCGACCGATCAAGACGAAATTAAACAATTCAAACGTTAACAGAAGAACACTTTTCGCCATTCGTCCTAAACCCGATACTGAAATCGATAAGGTGAAGCTAAGTGAAAAAAAGAAATAAATAAGTAAATAAATAAATAAAGAAATAAACAAATAAATAAATAAAAAGATAAGAAAAATAATAAAAGACATTGGAAAAATTATTGCCTGATAGTTAGTTTGCCGCTCTATAGTGACCGTTCAGTTCTCAATACAATCAACTGTGGAATTATTTCGGACTTACCAACATAACACTCCTATGAACAGTCTCGATTTCATTTCAAGACTATTTCTGTTCTGATAAATCTTGACTGTTCTATTATTCTTTTCACCTCTGCTCTTTTCATTAATGGTCAATCAAGTGTAATGAATAAAGTGCAAAATAACCGTCAAGGGGAAAAGTTTGAACCAGGGTAAACATTGTTAAGGATATCTTAGCTTGATCTTTTCACATTGCTTTCATGATTAGTATAAGTACAAACCACACGTTAGTTTTAATAATTATAAGATCTGAAAAACAAAATGTTCATTTGAATATTTTTACTCAGTTAACGTTAACATTGTGGAGGAGGCATCCTGGTCATAGGTTGCACTTGGCTGAGCTGTGAGAGAAACCAGCATCATGATTGGAACCAGTGACATACAACCTCGACATATGCAGAAGGGCGAAGGAGGTCTTTCTAGAGACTAAATGGAACTTCCTCATTGGATGTTTAGGCTAGTTTTTCTTAATGCTTGAGCTCAGCTTTTAACGGCCGTTTTCAAAGAGCGAAATGAGCCGCTCTGCGTAAATCTTAATTAAAGTTAATCAGGGTCAGTTGAAAAACCACACAAGTGAGTGACCTACGGTTGTTTCTTTGTCAATATTATTTGATTGTGTTAAGTAATTTTGTTGCCAGGGTCTAGTCGATGATAATTTTTAATTCCTATTTTTGTCAAAGGGTTTATTCATAAAATATACCTTTTATTCTGACCATTTCGATTAACAATGTGAAATACTGTAGTAGTCGTAGTAATAGTAGTAGTAGTAGTAGTAGTAGTAGTAGTAGTAGTAGTAGTAGTAGTAGTAGTAGTAGTAGTAGTAGTAGTAGTAGTAGTAGTAGTAGTAGTAGTAGTAGGTGTTTGTAAACAGTGGTTCGATTTTCTGAACGGAATATTAATGTACACTAGGATTTCCTGATTATCAATTCTCGTTTGAGGCACTTCGTTTGAGGGAATTCTATAAGAATGGGCCACTAAGCTCGTTTTCAAGGGTTCAAAACAAGGACGTATTTTTTATCTCTTGGCGCATAATCAGTTTACCAATTTGTATACTTGTTGCTTAGTCAGGGACACAGGTAATGTAAATGTATGTTATTTATAGTGGTCATGCACTTAGCTATACAAGCGCTAAGCTTGGCTAGTTTACAGGCATGCCACTGAAAAATAAGAAATATTTTAAATAAACGTAAAATGGTTAAAAATCCCAACTGGCAGATGGGAGACCAGTTGGCTATTTACAAAGCGTGACCGAGGATTTAAACTCGGGACCACTGCATGAGAAGCAAATCCCGCCAGTGGTAGGGTGAAGGCCTTGAACCTGGAACCTCTGGATTACAACACCAGCGCCCTAGCCATTTGATATTTTAGGTTATTACATGTTATTATTACATTGACTTATACGATATAAGTAATAACATAATATGCATTTTCTGCTCTAATTTTAACTCTTTATGTGTAACGAAAACAAACTGAATGCTGACGTCTGACATATTTGAAGAGTTCTTTTTATTATTATTATTATTTTATAGTGCCTATGAAGTGAAAAAATAATTGCTGCTTATTCGCCGGAAAGACTTTCAAAATAAAGAATAATGGAGTTTTCCTTTTTGGAACATCTTCGTTCTTTTTAGAGACATTTGCGTTTTTGCATTATGCAAATAAGGAGAGTTATGACGTCATAAGTGGTTGAACCAAAACAGTTGTTGTTGTTGTTGTTGTTGTTTTTGTTTAAAACTGTAAAGTACTTCAGAAATGGTGGAGGATTTCAGACAGGAATGAATCACTGTGTCAGTCAGTCAGTCTCTTCAACCATGCGAGTCACTTCGCCCAGACCCTGTTTTATACATATGTGAATTTAAACTCCAAGTTCTTCGTTCCACCTGATTATACGGTTGTTGTTTTAGTCAAAGTATTTCTGTTAAAACAAAATTGGCTTTGTTGGAATCTTCAAGCTTTTATTCCAAGCATGTCCAATACTCAACACTTGTGTTTAAGGCGTGAAAGTTAAGATTCACGTGGTTCAAGCGGTACCACTCGCACGAGTCGTTAAATAAGGCTTACAATTGGTATGATTGTTTCAGGTGGTGAATGTGGTACTTTTCAGTGAAATAAAACATGGTGCTATTCCAATGCGAAAAGGTAAAATATTTGTTCGCGTTGCAGTGTATGTGTGTTCGTGTTATTTTTATTAATTAATTAATTAATTAATTTTTTGAGCGAGGGACGGGTGGGGAAGCAAACAATGCCAGGGAAAAGTGGAAGGAACGCCTGCTATAAGAACCAGGCTTTTCGTCCAACAATCTCCATGCAATATGTAATCCGACTTCATCAACTGCCGTCAAGAGGTTCACCAATCAGAAACCAGTACACGCTTCTCGGCATAACTGACTGCCCTCTGGAATTTTGTCAATTGAGATTATTCCCGGAGTGTTTGATTAGTGTGAAATTCTTGCGCGGTTAGGATGCTCGAAGCAAGAGGTAAAAGAAAAAGGTTAAAAAGGGTGAATAAAATTTAGGAATAAGTTCAGTTAGCAAAGCGCACTGATCACGAGCCGCGGGATTGAAAGAACCTGAAAGAAAATATGACTCACGCCGAGGGAAGTGACTTGCGTCCTCTGATGCCAAAACACGTCTAGCGAATAATCTGCGGTAATCTTTGGTTCAATTGCGATGTCCCTTGATATCGATTATCCAGGTCAGTTACATGCAGTCTCATTTTGCCGCAAAGTTATGGCCCGTCCATCCAAATTGCGGCCCACTGCTCATCTTTCGCTCAAAGTAATAAGAATGACTGTTAAACGTCCCTGACTTTTTTTCAAGGCTCCTAAAATGTTTACGGGAGAGATATTATTGTACGTGCATGGAAGCTGATCATTCACAACACAGTAGAATCCACAGAGAAAAAGTTGAAAACCGCCATGTTGTTGTGTCACACTATTGTCAGTTGGCGCATTTCCAAATATGGCATTTCACCCGATTGCCCACAGCTTGAGCTTAGACCGCTTGTGTCTACAGTCGTTCATTCGTAGATTCCTTGTAAACTTTTTGAAGTGACTTCCAAAGAGAGGAACTGATCTTTTACCTTTAGAGTCGAGCAAATTAAATGCTTCCAAATTAAAGACTATCTGATGTGCAACAGCGGTGGGTTTTTAAGTTGATCCATCCGAGCTTTGACAGTCTTTGGCAGCCTTAGACTGCCCTTTACCGAAGCGTTGCCAAAAAATCATTTGCGAGGGTTTTTCGCTTAAAAAGTGCTTTATTCCGCAAATTATTTCTGTCTCATTTTCTTATATAATTACTTGACTTTTATGGCTTAAACGTTTTTATTTTAAAATACCTGTATAATAGCAACCGACCGTTAACAGCAGGAGTAGAAAAAAAAAACAGCTTCCCACAGCAGGATTCAAAACCTCGACCCTCAGCATACCTATAGATGATGAATTATTCACGAAGAACTCACAGTTACCCACTTTGGTTGAAGACCACGGTGGGCTCAAATGATTTGCACAGCGAGCTACAGATTCAAATTACATTTGCTTTCTGCTGGAAATCAGTCAATTTGCCCACCTAATGACTTGTCGGACAGGTCATGTTATCTATTTATGGATATTAAAAAGCCTTTTAATATATAAAACCTAATGACATTCTTTTATCTTTCGTTAGCTTGCACATATTTTGAACGAGCTTTTAGCCCGTAGACGTTACGTGTCAGTATAAATGATTTCTTGACTGCTTGCTTGCTTGCTTGATTGATTGACTGATTGATTGATTGATTGATGACTTCATTGACTGATTGCTTGAATGCTTGCTTGAATGCTCGCCTGACTGATTGATTTAATGATTGATTGATTGATTGATTGATTGGCTAGCCGTCATCCATTTGTCTTCTTCCCATTAGTGCATCTGGCTTTTATCTAAGTTAAGCGAGGTTTTTATTTCTTTGTGGGAAACAGTTCCCACGGTTAGTAACATGCCTACAGTCAAGACACACTCTAAGCATGTATTTGCCAGTAGCGTCAGTAGCGTCAGTTTCTCTCAGTTTCCTCTTCCTAATGTTCAGCGAAATACATTTCACGTTTGTTAACATCTGGCGCGGCCACTTCAGTTTTCAAACTCACTTAAACGTAATTGGCCAGGAATTCAAAAAAATAATATAATAAATAATAAAGATGCAAGAAGGCATTGTACAATTTATTTACAAACTTTGATGGCAAAGGTTATTATAAATACATGTAACACTATGTAATTCGAAAAACGAACAAAATAAATACTACGACAGACATCGAACACTTCTGTCAATTCCATGCCAATGCATGATTATTTTAACTGTAATTTCATAACTAATTAGCAAATAAAATGAAATTAAACAGTTCATTTACTTCCTTAGCTGTGTTTCAATTTTAGCCTGTCCCTGACCTACCTCAAGGAAAAAGTACGCAACATTTTTTGTTTGTTTTTGTCTCTTTCGCATATGCTACTCATCTTGAAGATCTTTTGGCCTGCTGTTGCAAACTTGATTTCTTCAAAGCATTTTCATTTTTGCTACCCTTTCTAACCTAGCTAACCTCTCAAACTGTGACACATTACGCATGACATAACAACACGAATGCCATGTGCTAAT